>NC_059426.1:162404581-162629581 GCF_021028975.2 Sphaerodactylus townsendi
CTGTTGGGGCACAGGCGGTTAAGGTAGTCATGGTTCCATTGGTGTTTTTTCCCCCCCTTTAGCGGTACATGTGAGGAGCTTGCAGCATTGCTATGTTTTTAGGAGAGAAAAATGACAATGGAGAGGAAAGGATTCTTTTTGTCAACCGGACAGAGGGCAGGTGGAGTCCTGGCACTAGGAAGAGCAGACTGAAGGCAAGAATGGTTTTGTTTTTGAGCTACACTTGGCATGCTGAGTGATAGCTTTCCAACTGCCTGCTCTTGAGATATTGAGGAGAAGGACGGATGAAAAGCTACGCAGATGATGTAGTATTGACTATATCAAACCCCAACTTCTCAATAAAACATCTGATGGATCAAATAGAACAATGTGGACAATTTGCTGGATTTAAAATAAAACCTCTAAAAACAAAAAATATCCCAAGATTTTTTACCAAACAGGAAATGAAGGACATTGAAGAGATAACTGGTTGTGATGTTTCTACTAACAAAGTTAAGTATTTAGGAATTAATATAAATGGTCAAATTAACAACCTATTTCAAGATAACCACGGGGCAAATTGGACGAAGATTCAAGAAGAGCTACAAAGATGGTCTAAACTTAAACTATTCTGACTAGGGAAAATAGCAAGTATTTAAAAAGGAGCAGGAGGAAGAAAATGGTCTCCATGGCTCATTCCGCACATGCAGAATAATGCACTTTCAAACAGCTTTCAGTGCTCTTTGAAACTGTGCGGAATGGCAAAATCCACTTGCAGACAGTTGTGAAAGTGGTTTGAAAATGCATTATTTTGCATGTGCGGAAGGGGCCCATGGTGATGCCTGAGGAATTTCACCTTTATGTTTCTATGGCCTCTACCATAGAGATTAGGTGAAATTCCTGGAATGTTCCCCAGAAGTGACATCACCTCTCATCTCATCTTCTCCAACTCCTGCATTCCCAGTCACTGCCCTCCAAATTTCTCTAGGCAATGTTAGGAATCCTCAGGGCTAGCACAGAGCATTCTTGGGAAAACAAACCTGTTTAATCCATGAAACACACACACACAATTAATCCTTTTAATTAGCGTAATAATACAGAAACAAAATACATAAAACAGCACCAACTTAGTAAGATCAAATTCAAATAAAACTACAGTAGCCCGGTTATTAAGTGATGGGCAGCTCAATTTGGGGTGTGTGTGTGTGAATCCCCCTCTGAAGGCAGTGCAGGCTTACGCTGGTGGGTTTGCCCTCTTTGGGGTACTTATACCGGTGGAGGAGCAAACTAGCTGGCACCCTGGGACCTAGGATGTCTGGCTGCGGCACCCAGCTCCCCACCGACAACCCCCCCACTGTCCAGAGCTGCACCAGCATTCCGGGGGGTGGGGCTGACCCTAGTTAGTCTCCAGGGCCCCTCTCAGCCTGTGTACACCAGTGTGGTGCCAGCAGAGATGTGCTGTGATTTTTATGGTCTGTCTGTCTGTCTGTCCACCGCCCAGGGCCTGAGTTTCAGGTAGGATTTTTTTTTAACCTTTTTGGGCTTCCCTCTCCATGGAAAAGCCCTTTGGGGGAGGCAGAACGGTGCTCAAGCAGTGCTGTTCCCCATCCACCCAGCAGCTCTGGATTGAGCTGTTAAATAGCTGAATCAATGGCCCTTCACGATATATGGCTCAGAGCTAAGAAGGTAGCCACGGTGGCTGTCGTTTATGGGTTCCTGTTGGCTAGTAAAAAGAGGTTATTTGGTTGTAATCTTGATCGGATCTTGCAGAAATTATAGGATTTAGTAGTCATGTTCGTATATCAGCACAGAGTGGACAGTTCAATAGCATATGTGAGACAGTGTCTGGTTAGTACATTGTTCCCACACATACTGGGCACCACTTGTAGGGAACTTGGGTTGATTCTGTTTTATGACTTTGTACGCGGCTACTGTTTTTAAGGTTTGTAATTGTGTTTTAAATTATTGCTGAGTATTACCTGTCGTGTTGTAAACCGCCTAGAGCCCTCCGGGGATGAGGTGGTCTACGAAATCTAAATTAATAATAATAATAATACAAACTCTTCTGTGGAAGAGGATTTGCCTATCTCTTCCATTCATGACCAAATATGTTAAAATGAGCCAACACGAAAGCTCTTTTTTGTTGTTGCAATAATGAAATGGTAAAATATTTAGCCCTTGATCCATAAGGAGTCTGTGTTCCCAGAGCCCTTGGAGAACACATGCTCACATTTGCAGATAGCAGGACTTGGCACTCATGATCTACTAATCTTTTCTTGGATTCATGCAGGATATAGTTCTCCTTGCAAGATGCCAAGGACTCCAGGGCTATGCCAATTATGCTGGTCTTAGATTGTATTGATTTGGACCAATCCGAAATATATTTATCTTCAGGCAAGTGAAATAATAGGCTATCATTCGATCTGAAATGCAGCTTTAGCCAATATTTAATTGATTGGACCCAGGCTTTTATTTCCAAAGATAGCAACCCCATTTCTAGGCAAAGTGTTTTGTGTAGGTGACACAATCTGGAACTCTTATTTTGAAGAGAGATGATGCTGGAATCTGCTCCATTTTGCCATCAGATGGCTGGATCCAGACTGCAATTCCATACAACATTTGTGGGGATATTTTGGTTTTTACAGTCTGGGTCCCAGCTGGAACAGATTGGTTTCCTTTACAAAAGTAAAACTGGGCAACCCCTGCCAGTGAACTTTTAGATGCTGTTGTCACTTCAGATCTATGGGTAGACCATTTGAGGTTGTACCTAAAGGTAATGCTGAGATATTAAAATGTTTTTACTTGCTCAGTGCATGAATGAACCAGAGACCAGTTAGTTAGTTGCCAGTGTAACCCCCATGCTCAGAATGGGTTGACCCAGAAAGGGGTGGAGACTCAAAGCAGCAGAAGGCTGCAGAGCTCATGTAGTTTGGAGGAGACAAGGCTACCAGACTCGGACCTTGGTTTGTATAAGCCCTTAACACCTTGTTAAGGGTTTTTTATGTTTGTAATGGGTGAGAGTTCTCCTGGAAACCTTCATCATATTGAATCCTGTTCATCAAGCCCTTGGAGTCTTCAGGAGCCAACCCACTTGCAAAGAAGAATTGGACTTGGCAGTATCAGTAGACTGTAAATATAAGGACTTGAAAATGCAACCTGAACAGGACCTTGAAGTGTGATATTAAATGTTGATGTTATATGTTAAGAAAGTAAACCATTTTGTTTTTAAAATTTGTTGTTGCAAACTCATTCCAAGTTCTGCCCCACAGAACCCACAGTTAGAGGTTACACCAGCACCTGGAGAAAACTACTATTTTTCATTTATTATATTTATTTTGTGAGCATTGGCTTGGCAGTATGTGGAAAAAAGCCTTTAAGTAACATTTAAGGCCAGCCCTGGTTCAAGATAGTACAACTGTGTCATTCGCATAAAGGAGAAATGGGGTGCTACTATGTCCAAGTTTAGGAGGATGCCCATTGATGTTCCAAAGATAATTAGATCCAAATATATTGATGTTCCAAAGATAATTAGATCATTAATGTAGATGCTAAATAAGTGAGGTGCTAACACTCAACTCTGTTTGACACCTTTAGAAGTTGGAATCTCAGGGGTTAAGGAGCCTGCAGAATTGAACTTTGCCTGGCGTGTTGATGACGAGTATAGTTTCCACATCAGTAGAAGTAAACACAGGCCCATTTTTAAGGTGGTAAGTTTGGACCATAAAATATCTCTAGAAATCGCGTCAAATAAATTATGTAAATTGAGAAAGGTGGCATACAACTTTTTACACTCAATGTTAATGCATTTTTTGACTGAAAAACACTCAGTTTTAATGTATTTTTGACAATGCAGTGGTTGACTGTTGACTTCCCAGCTCTGTATCCAACCCATTCCATTCCCAGAATATTTTGGGCCTTCATCCATTCAACTGATTTGCTCACAAGATGTTTGGTGTAAAGTTTCCTGGTCACTGATAATAGACTTGAAGGCCTGTAATCCTCCAGTTGGAGTTCTTATGAATAGGAATTACATTTGAAGATAACCATACAATAAGAATTACAGTGTAGTGATTAATTAAGAAAAAAAGATTAGCAAATGGCTGTGCCCACCACTCAGAGTTCTCAAGAATCACTTCAGCTAGAATCCCATCTGGGCCTGGGGATTTATTTGTTCCTGCATGGCAGGGGGCTGGACTTGATGGCCCTTGTGGTCTCTTCCAACTCTATGATTCTATGATTCTCTTTAACTGAGGCTGATTTCGCATGGGCCAAAAACAGCAGTGTGAAAATGGTGTGAAAATGGTGTAAAAGGGTTTAAAACAGTGTAAAAGGGTTTATATCGTTTTCACACTGTTTTCACACCGCTGTTTTTGGCCCATGTGGAATCAGCCTGAGTGAAGAGTTGAAGTAGTTCCACAGGCAGCCAGGAGGGAACGTCTGACAGAATGGAGAGTTCCCAGTCAGTTGTGATGGTGCTGGATTCAAAGAAAAGGGAATTATAATGTTCAGTCCATTGTTGACTTGCAATTGGTGGATTAAACATTTTCCTAGGAGGGCCAGACACTTGCTTCCAGAATTGTTGACAATTGTTGGTTCCCGAGGCCTCATGTACATTTGCTTGTTCTTGGATTGGTAAGGCTTCTTCTGAATATGAATAGCTACCCAATGAAACAGAATCATTTCATGACTGAAATTTACCAAAAGCAACTCACAGTTGTTTCTTTCCTTGACACAATCATCGTCAAAACAGGGAGCAGAATTAGTAGACCGTATGACAGCCAGGTTTGATAGAGAGCTAAGCGTGTTGACAATCTGAGAGCAGAAGGAGAGGGCTGCAGCGGAAGAAGCCGTGTTAGTTAAATCCCTCCTCAGTCTTTAAAGATCATCAGACAGAAACAAATACATTAATTTGTCTGCTGTATGAGTTGACCATTTAATTCTCATCAAAATAGGGTTATCAGGATCTGACCGTTCACACAGATTAGATCTTTCCACAGAGTGGAAACTAAATGATAAGGTAGTATGTCTGAACTATGCCAGTATATTTCAGTTTGGATAAATGTTAGTATTCAAAGGCCCCTTCCACACATGCAGAGTAATGTGTTTTCAAACCACTTTCACAACTGTTTGCAAGTGGATTTTGCTATTCCGCACAGCTTCAAAGAGCACTGAAAGCAGTTTGAAAGTGCATTATTCTGCATGTGCGGAATGAGCCAAAGACGCCTGAATATCCCCCTACAAAACAGTAACATTTCCACCCTGATGTTTCATTTAACTGAAGTTTTGCTTTTTAAAAATATTGTTATGGGCAGGTAGGGACATGGCAGCCATTTTGTGTCATGGCTTGCTAACTTTGCTCAGAATTCCAAGCTCAGCAAAATTAAGACCCTGAGGTGGGAGAATTATGACATTTCATCAGTGTGTGTGCGGAGTGGGAGGGGTAAGGTGCAAAAAAAAGGCCTTTAAATAGCTTCATAAATAATAAATCATTATCCTAAGTCCCTTGTCTACACTGGAATCTCCAGTACTCTGTTGCTGTCTAAAACCTTAGGAAGAACTACATTAAAAATTATTTAATAATGTAAAAAGCTACGTTGCTATGCAGAACACGTTCTTCCTTGTAATTCATGGTTATGAGTCTGCCCAAACTGTCTAATTCATGGGTGTGATTATTTAAACTTTTTCTTCTTGGAAGTCATCGGCTGGCTTGGTAGCTTTCGGCTGAAGTTTGAGATAGATTCACTTTTTGAAATGAAGTCATTTGGGGGATTTTTTTTTAAATCAATCAGTAACGTCATTAGAATGTAACACTACTTAGCTCATGATGCTTTGCACAAATAATATGATTTTGCAGGGCATACGGCTAATTGCTCTGATCTGGACAGCCCAGGCTAGCTTGATCCCATCCGATCTCAGAAACTAAGCAGAGAGCACTTTCACACATGCAGAATAATGCACTTTCAATCCATTTCCTCAATTCTTTGCAAGTGGATTTTGCTGTTTCACACAGTAAAATGCAGCTGCAAAGTGCATGGAAAGTGGATTGAAAGTGCCTTATTCTGCATGTGCGAAAGTGCCCAGAGTCAACCTTGGCAAGTATTTAGATGGGAGATCTCCAAGGAATGCCAGGATCATGTCATGGAAGCAGGGAATGGCATACCTCCTCTGAATGTCTCTCACCTTGAAAATCCTGGTAGGGGTCACCATAATTCAAATGTGACTTGATGTCCCCCCGCCCTTTCAAAGGCTAATCAAAGGCTTATCTGGTGAACCAGTTGCGTTTCTGCACTCGTACATTCCTGCTGGATGACCTTGGACTAGTCATAGTTCTCTCAGAACTCTCTCAGCTCCACCTACTTCACAAGGTGTCTGTTGTGGGGAGAGGAAGGGAAAGGAGTTTGTAGGCCACCTTGAGTCTCCTTGCAGGGTAGAAAGGTGGGGTATAAATCCAAACTCCTCCTCTTCCTCTTTTTCTCAGGGCTGTCCTTAAAAGCAATCTAGATCAGTTTGCATTTGCATTTCGGAGGGCGGTTTGCTTATTCAATAGTGTGTGGGTGGGGAACTGGCAAGTTAGAACACTTCCACCGGGAGGCTTGCCAACAACCACTATGGACCCCCAGAATAAAATTTCCTCTCTGTAGCACATAGATCCAAGTCAAATTTCAGAGGAAAACAAACCACATGATGTCCTACTTCCTTTCAACAACGCTGCAAGGTCAGTTTAGGCTGAAATCAGGGGGTGGTCATAGTGTCCAACTATGTGTCTCTTCCCCCCCCCCCCATACCCATTCTGCTGACACCATAGTGTTGCCTGCTCAGGTCTGAGAGCCAGTGTGGTGTTGAGAGGGGTGGACTCTAGTCTGAAGAACAGGGTTTGATTCCCCACTCGCAACACGAGTGGTGCACTTTTATCTGGTGAACTGGATTTGTTTTCCCCACTCCTACACTTGAAGCTTTTTGTGAGACCTCTAGTAATAGTTCTCTCAGAACTCTCTCAGCCCCACCTACCTCACAAGGTGTCTGTTGTGGGAAGAGGAAGGGAAAGAAATTTGTACGCTGCCTTGAGTCTCCTTACAAGGCAATATATTAATCCAAACTTTTCCTCTTCCCTTCTTCTAATACCTGGAAATTTAGGGGTGGAGCCTAGGGAAGGGAGGGGTTTAGGGAGTGGAGGGACTTCAACCAGATATAATCCCACAGAGCCCACCTTTCAAAGGATTGATTTTCTCCAAAGGAACTGATCTGTGTAACCTGGAGAAAAAATTTTTAATGCTTGTTTGGCACAGATCAGCCATGATGTCACTTCTGGGGGGAAACGAAGCATGGCCAGTCCTTTCTAGGAATTGCTGGAAACGGATCTTACCATGGAGTTTTGGGCAATTCCTAGAAAGGCATGAGGTCATTTCCAGGCTTTCTCTGGAAGTGATGTCGTGCCATCACCAGTGGCTGCTGCTTCTCTTCTCCCATCTCCACAGTCTTCACAACAGGAACAACCTTGTGAATTACGTTAGGCTGAGAGACATTAACTGATCCAAAGTCATCCAGTTATATTCCATTACACAGTAGGGCTTTGAACCACTACACCACAAAAGATTAGGATTTTGGAGACTCAGGTTGAAATCCCCACTCTGCCATGGAAGTTCACTGGAAGTTGACTAGGTGCCATTCAGGTTCTCAGCCTTACCTATCTTACATCGTTATTACTGAGAGGATAAAATGGGAACTGGAGAAGCACCTATCCCTGAGCTCCGTGGAAGAAGGGTGGCATAAAAAATGCACTAGATTTATTTGGGTTTTTTTTTTGTTTTATTTACTTGTAGTGAAAATTGCTGGTTTAATTTGCACATTCATTATTGGCAAACAGGCTTTTTACAAAGGGGGATTAACAGAAAGCTGTCTCTTTCAATTCTAGAAAGAAGACATGCAGGAAAGATAAGCACAGGGGAGGTCAGCGAAGAGAAATGCATTGTAAGCATGCTAGTATGGACGCACCGAAAAGACTCTTTTAAAATATCAGCTTAAAGCTGATCTTGGTCACATAACGACAGTCGGTTGGGTCAGCAAGAGAAGATAGGTCGGGAAAAGACTAATGATAGATGGCAGTGAGCTTTGAAATATTGCAGGGAAATCATCAAAGCCTGAGTATAAATATTCCTCAAAATTACCATAGGTTGTCTGCCGCTGTGATTAAGGAAGCTCAGGCGAATGGTTAAGCCGAACTCCCTAGTCTTACTCTCTCCTCAAAGTGCTTTCTTTATAGGCTTCCCCTTCCCTGTCAATTTATCCAAGGACATCCTTGCCTGCGATCCAGATGCTACCTATAGATACATAAGTGCTATCAAGTCATCACAACTGACTTATACAATCCCAACGAGGTTTTTGAGGCAGGTGAGAAGCAGAGGTGGAATGGGCAGCTGAGAACTGTATGAGGAAGAAGAAGAAGAAGAAGAAGAAGAAGAAGAAGAAGAAGAAGAAGAAGAAGAAGAAGAAGAAGAAGAAGAAGAAGAAGAAGAAGAAGAAGAAGAAGAGGAGGAGGAGGAGGAGGAGGAGGAGGAGGAGGAGGAGGAGGAGGAGTAGTTCGGATTTATACCCTACCTTTCTCTCCTGTAAAGAGACTCAAGATGGCTTACAAGCTCCTTTCCTTTCCTCTCCCCACAACAGACACCTTGTGAGGCAGGTGGGGCTGAGAGAGTGCAGAGAGAACTGTGACTAGGCCAAGGTCACTCAGCAGGAATGTAGGAGTGTGGAAACACATCTGGTTCACCAGAGAAGTCTCAGGTGGAGGTGCGGAGAATCAAACCTGGTTCTCCAGATTAGAATCCACCTACTGTTAACCACTACACCACGCTGACTCTCATTTGCTATTGCCTTCCTCTACAGAGCCTTCCTTGGTGGTTTCCCATCCAAGTAACAATCCTGTTTAGTTTTTGATCTCTGTTGAGATCAGTCTATACCCATGATGGCGAACCTTTGGGACTCCAGATGTTATGGACTACAATTCCCATCAGCCCCTGCCATCATGGCCAATTGGCAGGGGCTGATGGGAATTGTAGTCAATAACATCTGGAGTGCCAAAGGTTCACCACCACTGGTCTATACCATGCTACCTTTGCTCCTCTTAGGGTTCTACCAACAGCAAAAAGGGGATACCTTGTAGCTCCTGGGCCCCTCTAATCCTGCTGTGTTTCCCCAGCTGGCAATGCCAGCAGCCATGACCGGGAAGTCAGTGATTGAATTCCCTCAGTTTCATCACATGTGCTATCAAATGGCCCTTTACCCTAGGCATCGGACTGACCTTATTTCGGGAAACTGGACTGATAAACAGGACATACATTTCCATGCTGACGCTGACCTATGTCTTTTCAGTAGCCTTCTCAATACCAGCCAGTTCAGCGCCACCCACTCACTGGTCACGACCTCCTCAATTCATCATTCTGGTCTATAGTCAGATTTGGATTCCGTCTGTGGACTTTGGCAGCGCTGCTGGCTTTTCTGCCTCATCGTGCTGGCAACTGTTTTCGCAGCCAGTGAGCTATGACCAGTGTGCAGCCAGCTATGGCCCTGCTGTGGTGTTTGCTGCAATCCCAGGATCTCTTGGTTGAATGACCAGAGAGAGAGAGAGAGAGAGAGAGAGAGAGAGAGAGAGAGAGAGAACACCAGCATGGTGTAGTGGTTAAGAGCAGGTGGATTCTAATCTGGAGAACTGGGTTTGATTCCCCACTTCTCCACCTGAGTGGCAGAGGCTTGTCTGGTGAACCAAGGTCGAATCCCCACTTGAAATTTGCACGCAGATCCAAACCTGTTCGTGGTGAAACCGTGTCCTCTTCATCGGAGTTTCTCCCTCCCCACCGCAGCGAGCACACAGCAGACACACCTGGTTGCAGAACTCTTAGCAATCCCCACTACCAGGCTAGCTCACTTCGCCGGTCTCCCCTGATTGGCTGGTGTGCCTTGATGGGGCGGGACCTTTCCCCACTGCGGAAACGTACATTGTAGGGGTGTGATCAAAAAACAGCGTGTAAAAGTTTAACGTTTAACTGTTAAACTGTGCAAACAGTTAATCGTTACATGTGTAAACCATGAACAATTAAAAGTTACATGTTTGACTGTTTAATGTTTGCAACCCCTTCTGCTGGCCGATCGCAAAAGCGGAAATGAAACCAAGGAAAGGCTGCGTGTGCATCGCAGTGCTGACTGGTTGCCCAAATTCTGCGTCACACTCCAGGGCGGAAAACGAGTCAGGGTTTCAACCCTCATCCCTCCCCTCAGATCAGCGCTGAACCGTGTTAATGGGGTCTATGTCACTTGTAACCAGGTCCTGCCAGAACGCAGATTAACGGGGAGAATGAGCACCAGAAACTGAATCTGCCACGCAAGCAAAGGGGAGGTCGTCCCTCAAACCTGGTTAGTTTGTGCTCTGAAACCTGGCTAAGACGGTAGTGGCGATTCGACCCAGATGTGTTTCCGCACTCCTACATTCCTGCTGGGTGACCTTGGGCTAGTCACAGTTCTCTCAGGAACTCTCTTAGCCCCACCTGCCTCATAAAGTGTCTGTTGTGGGGAGAGGAAAGGAAAGGAGCTTGTAAGCCTCCTTGAGTCTCTTTTCAGGACAGAAAGGTAGGGTATAAATCCAAACTCTCCTCCTCCTGAGTTGCTTTGTAGGGCTTTCTCCGTGGGCCTGTCGCCATTCCTCAGTTATTTCCTCCAGACTGGCCTCCCTCGTGCCGTCACTGTTACATTGCAGTACTGGGCAAAGAGGTTGTTTGTTTTCTGTTGCTTTGGGCTGAATTTCAGTTAGTGATTCATTCTGCTCTTGCTTCTTGTCCGGTTTCTGTTTATATAGAGCTATATTCATTTTTTTAAATTGTACTTTTTGGTTGCCGATGTTTGTGACATCAAATGTTGCTTTTGGGAAACATGGGGCGTAAATGTTTCAGTAAAATCAAATGCATTCCTGAGCGTTCTGGTTATGTTTGGGGCTGCATCCCACAGAAGATTTCTGCATGCACAGTGGTCCTTGCGGAAGCACTAACTTTATCCCTTACTGCCTGCTTGTGCTCAGTGAAAGCAATTCAGGAAGGGGCTGTAGCTCGGTGGTAGAGCATCTGCTTGACTTGCAAAGGGTCCCAGGTTCAATCCTCAGCAGGAGCGTATCTAGAGAAATTGGTTTACATGGCAAACTCTGAAAAGTTGCGCTCCCCCACTCCAGCCAAAGGAGTCCACCCAGAGGTGGGATCCAGCAGGTTCTCACAGGTTCCCGAGAGTAGGTTACTAATTATTTGTGTGTGCCGAGAGGGGGTTACTAATGGGTGATTTTGCTATGTGATTTTTGCCTTAGTTACGCCCCTCCTCCGCTCCTCAGCAGTAGCGCGCAGAACTTGAAGCAGTCTAGCAGGAGGTGCACCGGCGTGCATGGCAGCCTGCACCTGTGTGCATTCATTTCCTGCCCAAGGACCGGAGCAGTGGCTGCATCCTTGCCACAGCCCCGCCCAGCAACGGCCCGCCCCAGAATTCCTGGCCACGCCCCATCGGGCCCCGCCCAACCCCATTGGCACTACGCCACAGTTTGAATCCCACCACCACGGGAACCTGTTACTAAAATTTTTGGATCCTACCACTGATTCCACCTCCCCACCCTGCTCAGGTTTCTGTCTGCTTTTCTCTCCTCAGACAGGCTACACATCTTGTCAGGAGCTTTTATAGTCTCCAGGCAAACTCCATGTCCCTTGCGTGGGGGCACATCCGTGCTCTGAGCATGTGCCCTCCGGTGCGCTCCAAGTACAGTGGTGGCAATGTGTGCCTTGTGGCCACTGCTCCTTGCAAACTGGGTGTTCATGTGCATGCCCTCCAGAGTCCAATCCTTGCAGGGAGGTGGTGGCTGGTGCCTTGCCTCCTTGTGGGGCTTCCGGCTGAACTGCTGCAAATCAGCCCATGCCTGGTCCCACACGCTGGATTCTTGCCACTGCAGGAGGCAGTTAAAGCCCTCCTAGCCAGGAATGACTTAGCACACAAGCCCTGTGATGGGTTGGCCTGGCATGCTCCCTGCTGGGTAAGGAAAGGAAGAGGGGAAGCCTGGGTTGGTACGGCTGGAGCCAGAACATGCTTGGATCCTTCTGAGGGGGGAGGTGGCAAAATGCACCCCTAGGTGACATAGTCATGTGGTGCTTGGAGCATCTGCTCTCTCTGTCCCCCCCCCCCAAATATGCCACTGATCCCCAGGACCCCTGATGATAAAGGACTGGGCAGGAGGTGATGTGAAAGGCCACTGCCGGAGACCTTGCAGAGCTGCTGCTACTCTGAGTAAACAGTATTGACTTTGATGCACCAAGGGTCTGCTTCTGTATAAGGCAGCTTCAAGTATTTGGACGCTCAACTGTGTCCTTTCCTGTGCAAGATATGGCAAGGAGTATTTCTTTGGTACCATTTTTTAAAATGAAACAAAATCACTTGTGGTACATACATTACAGTGCTCCAAATGTGAACTACCGTATATACTTGTGTATAAGTCAACCCGAATATAAGTCGAGGCACCTAATTTTACCACAAAAAACTGGGAAAACTTATTGACTCGAGTATAAGTCTAGGGTGGGAAATGCAGCAGCTACTGGCAAATTTCAAAAATAAAAATAGATATGGCTGGGCGCTCTTTGGAGGTCTCTGCCACTGACCCCCCATCTCACCAATCCCAAGGTCTCTGCCACTGACCTCTCCATCCCGCAGCTTGTCCAGCTCACCCAGATCAACTGGCTGTCACCCGCCGAGAGCCAGGGGCCGGCTGCCGCTGAGAAGAAGGCAGAGGCAGAGAAAGTAGCTGAAAGGGGGAAGGCAGAGAAGAAGGCAGAGGAGAGCGAAGCAGAGGCAGAGAAAGTGGCTGAAAGGGGGGAGGCTGAGAAGAAGGCAGGAGAGAGCAAAGATGGGAGAGGGGGAATGCCACACAAGAATTAAGTGGGACCCTCACTCACGTATAAGTTGAGGGAGGCTTTTTCAGGACAAAAAATGTGCTGAAAAAGTAGACTTATACGCGAGTATACAAGGTACTATTTTCTTGACATTATTTAGTTAGTTAAATACTTATACCTTGCATTACTCCCTAATGGGCCAACCAAAGGTTACTTACAACATCCTTCTTGTTGCTCCATTTATCCTCACAATAACCCTGTAAGGTAGATTAGGCAGATAGAGAATGACTGGTCCATCTTCCAAGGCAGAGTTGAACTTATAGCTCAGGTCTCCCAGATCCTAGTTACCTTTTTTGGGAAATGCCTGATTTAAAAATGCAGTTCTGTTCATTGATTCCCATTAGTAAAGAGCCTATATATATTTAAATAAACCCTTCTCATGCTCACATTGCTGAATCCAAGTCTTTGTGGTTTTTGTCATGCCCTGACAGAAGCCTTTATTATTTTCATTGTTAAATATCAGTTTCCCATAGCTAGCATGGGTTTAGTCCTCTGTATAGTCTCCAAAGGGAGGGAATTTTAGTTAGCCCCTGTCCCTTTAAGAAGTTTCCCAAGAGGCAGTCTTTTTGTTATCTCCCAGTAATGCTCCTGTGTAACTCAGTTCGGTTCAGTTCAGTGCAGGTGCCTAAGGAGTTGGGAGGCAGCAGTATTTTGCCATGTCAAAGGTGTACAGAGAGCACAAAGTTGAGGTTTACAGAGAATAGCAGCCAGATAAAGACTCAAGGAACTTAAAGAAGTGGACTTTCCTGGAAGCAGTCAAAGAAAGAACAAAAGTCTACAGCTTCTACTGTCCAGTCAAGCAAGTACTTTATTATAGACAGACCCAGGGAGGAGTTAGAGTCTCCATTCTTCTAAATATTAAATCTTTTATTTGAACTGTTAAACCTTGCTTGTGACTCTCCCACTCTGTTCTGGCCGGGCACAGGGCACCAGGAACAGCTTTGCTTGGGGAACAGAACAGTTTTCAAGGACAGCTTTTGCACAAAATCTGAAACCCCAATGCCCACACCATTTTGTGACATTTGTTTCAAAGTGCTTTTTATTTAAGATGCTGGAGGATGCTCACACATGCTTGATAGAAAGCCTTCATAAGAGCACCCTTTCATTTTCATGAGAATCGATAACCTGTACAGATGGACATTTTATTTCATTCTAATACTTAAATTACAGCGTCATCAACGTGTGAGAAATTTTGCAAACGTGTCAGGCTATTTGTAATGTCACTTTTGTTTCACTACTAAAACAGAAAAGAATTAGACTAACAGCAAAGTCAGTTAAAAATCCACAGGTTTGTCAATAAATAGTGAAATTAGTCATGCATCACCTGATAATAAATAAGTGCCTCCATAATTCTTTAACAAAATTAATTAGACATTAGCTATCAATGGCAGGTCAATCCATTAACAATGAACCAAATTATTCCAATTTGTGAACAATTGATTACCGGTGCCTTCCTTGTATTTATTGTCTTTTTTTCAGTAATACAGAATCATATCTCACAAAAGACAAGAATATCAATGCACTACATACAGAAAAATACCAAAACAAAGAATAATGCCAATAGGATGTTGTGGGTTTCCAGGTTGTTTAATAATGCCAATGGTGAAACCTTTGAAGATTACCGAATTCTCAAGGAATAGGCCAGCTAAGGAAATGGCTGGCTTAGGGCTTTTCTGCATGCTCAACTTACCCGGATTTTCTTGGCAGTTGATCCACAAGTACTAGAATCAGGTTGGGCCAAGTTCTTCCACACATCTTCCAGCATGGTGTAGTGGTTAAGAGCAGGTGGATCCTAATCTGGAGAACCAAGTTTGATTCCCCACTCCTCCATCTGAGTGGCAAAGGCTTATCTGATGAAGCTTATGTGTTTCCGCACTTCTACATTCCCGCTGGGTGACCTTGGGCTAGTCACAGTTCTTCGGAATTCTCTCAGCCCCACCTACCTCACAAGGTGTCTGTTGTGGGGAGAGGAAGGGAAAGGAGCTTGTAAGCCACCTTGAGGCTCCTTAACAGGAGAGAAATGGGGGGTATAAATCCAAACTCTTTTCCTTCCTATTCATCATCTCCTTCCCTCTGCTGTCACAGTTGTGGAATCAGTTTATTTTCTTCCACGTGTGCCTCAAATAATGAAGATTTTCTAGGGAGGGTGCCATCGTCACTAGTGGCCTCAAAACACACCTCCTTTTTATTTTTATTTTTTTGCACATGTTTACATCAATATATCAACATTATGACTGAATTGAAACAAAATAGAAAGCAAAGATCTGCTTAAAGATGATGAGAAAAAGAGTGGAGAAGGCTGAATATTCACCGGCATTATAACTAGTCATAATATCCATATTATAGAGATCAATTTCCCTAGACCAGAGGTGACCAACCTATGGTGCTCTAGATCAGGGGTCTGCAACCTGCGGCTCTCCAGATGTTCATGGACTACAAATCCCATCAGCCCCTGCCAGCATGGCCAATTGGGAATTGTAGTCCATGAATATCTGGAGCACTATAGGTTGGCCACCCGTACCCTAGAGGAATTAGCTGCTTTAGAGTGGACTCTGTGGCATTTACCCTGAACAGTTTCCTCTCCAAGCCCCGGGGTTTTGGAGTGGAGTCTGAGAAAGGTGGGCTTTATTTATTTATTTGTCTGTCTGTCTGTCTGTCTGTCATCCATCCATCCATCCATCCATCCATCCATCCATCCATCCATCCATCCATCCATCCATCCATCCATCCATCATCATCATCATCATCATCATCATCATCATCATCATCATCATCCTTCCTCCATCCATCCATCCATCCATCCATCCATCCATCCATCCATCCATCCATCCATCATCATCATCATCATCATCATCATCATCATCATCATCATCATCATCATCATCATCATCATCATCATCATCATCCTTCCTCCCTCCCTCCCTCCCTCCCTCCCTCCCTCCCTCCCTCCTCTATCTATCTATCTATCTATCTATCTATCTATCTATCTATCTATCTATCTATCTATCTATCTATCTATCTATCTATCTATCTATCTATCTATCTATCTATCTATCTATCTATCTATCTATCTATCTATCTATCTATCTATCTATCTATCTATCTATCTATCTATCTATCTATTAAATTTATAGGCCGCCTCATCCCCGAAGGGCTCGAGGTGGCTCACAACATGGCTGTTTTCCAAGACAGCAAATTAATACAACATAAAACTTAACCCATTAAAACTCAAGCAGCAGTTAATAACAATAAATATAGATTAAAACAACAAAGTTGTGTAAAAACACACACACAAGTGCCCGATCTAAAGGCCAAAAGAAAGGGGGAGGGAATAGGCAGGGCCCAAGATGGAATCAGGGCCCAACCAAGGTGGAAAAACAGGCAGCTTTGGTTTCAGTGGGGGGCAGTGGAACCGCGGCCGGCCCCTCCAAAAGCCCGGTGGAATAGCTCCGTCTTACAGGCCCTGCGGAACTCACCAAGTCCTTTGGGGTGGGGGTCACCTTAGCAGGGAAATATTGCTCTGCAGCAAGGCTGTGTTTCCCCATTAGGTGGGCCTGGGTCCTGTGGCATTTTTAAAAAAAGAGTTTGGAGGGTTGTCTGTAAAACCTCCAACGATGTTGGGGAGGTGACCTGGGTGAGGGGGGGGGGGGGAACTCGTGAACCCAACCCTGATAAATGATCTTCCCCAAGTTAATTCTTGTAATAAATCTTCATTGAAGTGTATGTGTGAACCCCACCCGAGTGTGGCTTATTTATATTGCAATTAACATTCTTCCAGCTCTCTATTTAAAGAGCAACACCCCCCCCCACCCCACCCACACACACTGCTAAGTGCAGCAATCCTCCAGAATACCGGCTAAGCACCAGCTAAGCACTTTCCAGGTATCAATGCGTTTCTTCAGCCAGTGTTCAGCAAGGGCAGCTGATTAGTTATGCTGTCATGGAACAAGCCCAACTGCTTAAAAAAGAGGTGTCTGAAGATGCAGGCGGAAACGGCTGTTTCGTTGTGATCAGCCGAGATATTTTCCTGTGGCCTAAGATCATCCAGAAGTACCCAGAAGTGATGGAGTTGTGTTGCTGTCATAAGCCGCGGAGGTTAAGGGTAACACTGTAAAAAGCCCTTTCAGCCTGGGAATGCCCTGTCAGAGGTGCAAGGTTACACCAGCCAAAAACACAGCATAGTCCTAGGTGCCAATTGTCCTAAAAAATCAAGTGCCTCGCACTGCTGCGGCCACAATCATGAGGCCCAAAGCAGCTCAGGTGTCAACTACAGGGACAGCCACTTGTCTCCCTCCCCTGTGGCAGCCAAGCCTCCCCCCAGCACCCAATTCCCCCCACCCCACACTATAAAAACCCTGGCTAGGATGTCACATGACTCACAAAGTAGGATGCATGGCACAGGACTCTGTCTTAGAGCTGCCTGCTGTGTGGAGTGAATAGCAGGGCACTGAGGTGGCAGGAAAAGCATTGAGAGAAACGAGGAGGAGTAGGAGTAGATGGGATATCAGTAGAGGTATTTCTAGCTTCAAAAGCCAAGTCAACCAAATTCTTCACAAGAATATGCCATTCTAATATGGAAAACAAAACAATAGCCCACAGACTGGAAATGCTCAATCTATATTCCAATTCTGAAAAAAAAGGAGCAACTGTCAGACCATTGCGTTAATTTCTCACACTAGCCGGCATGGTGCAGTGGTTAAGAGTAGGTGGACTTTAATCTGGAGAACTGAGTTTGATTCCTCACTCCTCCACCAAAGCAGCAGACTCTTATCTGGTGAACTGGATTTGTTTCCCCACTCTCACATATCTGCTGGTTGACCTTGAGGTAGTCACAGTTCTCTCAGAACTCTCTCAGCCCCACCTGCCTCACAAGGTGTCTACTGTGGGGAGAGGAAGGGAAAGGAGTTTGTAAATTGCCTTGAGTCTCCTTACAGGTACTGCAAAGGTACTACAACAGTGGTGGCGAACCTATGGCACGGGTGCCAGAGGTGGCACTCAGAGCCCTCTCTGTGGGCACGCACAAACAGATCCCCCCCCCCCACATCTAGGCTGGCCTGGGCCGCTGGGCTCGATTATTAGCATTAAACTTAAGACCTAATTTTGGGGAAGCAGTGTAGGTAACCCTGCTAAGCGCTGTTAAACTCCACTGATTTTCATGCGAAGAACTAAAGCGCGATCCTTTACCTGGGAGTAAGCTCGGTTGCTGGCAATGGGGTTTGCTTCTGAGTAAACCCTCCTAGGGTCGTGATTCACCCATTGGAAGAGTTGCACGGTTGCTTCAAAGCAAAGCCACCAAGCTTACTCCCGAGTAACGCACGCCTTGGAGCCAACTAGTTTTTCTAAACTAAAACCTCAGTATTCAAGTTAAATTGCCGTGTTGGCACTTTGCAATATATAAGTGGGTTTTGGGTTACAATTTGGGCACTTGGTCTCAAAAAGGTTCGCCATCACTGTACTACAAGGTCGACGGTTAAAAATCCCATTTCAGGACGGAACTTGTGCGTGCAATTTGAATGCTGTTGAGACACTGGGCCACACCTTGTTTTATTATGCTAATTTTGTATCTTTAAGAACCAACTTACTTCTGCCAGTACTAGACAGGAAACCATGTCGTTCAGATTTGCAAAAAAATTGTTTATCTGCTAAATTATAATAATTATAACGTAACTCTGACAACAGCCAAATTTCTATCATAGCTGATTAGGAAGTATGAATAATCCTCGCTGAGTTGAAGATGAGTCCAAGCAATACTATTGTTTGTCTCGTTTTCTGACTTTAAACTGAGTGATGTAACTTTGTAGATTACAGCACGTCCACTGTGTGGAGTACTGATAAGCTGTGGATGGTTTTAAAAGAACTGGGTGTGCCACAATAGCTGATTAGTTTGCTGAGCCACCTGTCAGAGGTTACTGTCAGGACAGAATATGGGAAACAGAATGGTTTCTCATTGGCAAAGGTGTCAGACAAGGATGTATTTCATCGCCTTCAATTCATATGCAGAACATATCATAAGGGAAATGATTATATTTGGATGAAACCGGAATGAAAATTGGTGGAGGGAACTTTAACAATTTGAGATATTCAGATACTTTCTTTTCTTTTCTTGCCTGGGCACTGTGTGGCCATGGAGATCCTCTAGAGCAGGGGTCTTCAAACTATGGCCCTCCAGATGTTCATGGACTACAATTCCCATCAGCCCCGGCCAGCATGGCAAAGTGGTAGGGCTCATGGGAATTGTAGTCTATGAACATCTGGAGCTCATAGTTGGGCACCCTATTCTGAGGAGTAGGAACTCTCGCGGCTCTCTCAGATGTTCAGGAACTACAATTCCCATCAGCCCCTACCAGCATGGCCAATTGGCCATGCTGACAGAGGCTGATGGGAATTGTAGTTCCTGAACATCTGGAGAGCCGCAGGTTCCCTACCCCTGCTCTAGAGCCTCCGTAGATATGCATGCATCCTAGGAAGGAGGGAGAGGGAAGCGTCTCTGTGCGAAGGAGCTGTAGCGTTTGCTGCTGCCTCCTGAACGGGTGAGCTTCTATGTGTGAAGGGGGAGGGAGGAAATGCGTTCATTCACAACTGAGTTACACTCATTATGAATGAGCCTGTGTGGAAAAGGTCAGTGATACAATATTTTGGAGATTGTTAATTCGTCGGCTTGCCATAAATCAGAAGTGATGTCATATAGCACACAGAGACCCTTCTTCAACAGAAGCTAAAATCATCCGTATGAATTCATATGGTGATTGGCTGGGCTGTCAAAATGTTTGTTATGAATATAATCTTATTTTTAAACCCAAATTGCTGTCTATGTTGCTGTTGTGTATGTAAGCAACTGCAGTATTTGAAAAAATATTTTCTCTTCTTAATTTTTTAATGTGTTCATATTTATTTATGCTTTCTGCAAATGATAGAAATCTTAAATTAAAAAAGGAAGTAAGTATAATTTGCACATTTTTTGGGGGGGCGGTGGTGGCACAATAATCCAAACATTCCAGCTACCAGATGGTTATTTTGACATGTCTGCTGCGTGACTTTTCAATGTCTACAAAATTAAAATTGGGCGTTGTAGTCTTGTGTTGGGCTGATTTGGAACACATTAAAATTAAACATCTGTATGAAGAATTCTTGCATTGTCTCAGTGAATGACTTGGATTCCACGAATGAGTTTTGTGCACACTAAACAGGCATTAGTCTCTCTTTTGCAAAAACTTTGGCTGATTCCGCATGGGCCAAAAACAGCGGTGTGAAAACAGTGTGAAAACAATATAAACCCTTTTACACTGTTTTAAACCCTTTTACACCATTTTCACACCGTTTTCACACCACTGTTTTTGGCCCATGCGGAATCAACCATAGTTTCCCCAAGGAAAATTGTCCAGCTGTCGTCAACCAGAACCAGAGACTTTTCAGCTCTGGCCAGTGGCGTAGCTAGGGAAAATGGAGCCTGGGGCAGACTCTGAGTTTTCTGTGCTCCCCATGGGCCCCTGTGCCGCCCCTCCATGCCCCGCCCCCTCCCCCAACCCCGCCACCTGCGCCACTTAGTTTAGTTGGCGGCAGGGCCTGGCTAGGTGGGGCAAGGGGGGAAGGAAGAGAGGCATGGGGATGATTTTCTGCCCCCCACGTGACTTAAACAGCAGCCGCCCGGGGCGCCAGTCCCCACCCTACCCCATAGTAGCTACACCTATGGTTCTGACCCTGGCCTGGTGAAATGCTATGTCGAATGAACCCTGAGCTCTATGAGATTTATCACAGTTTCACAGGACCTGCAATATGGAGCTGTTCCACCTGGCCGATGGTTGAGGGCAGCAACATATCTATCTCAGTATCCATTTCTTCTGTTTTTTTTTTCTTTTGGCTGCATTGTTACCTTTCCTGATTGTTCCCTCCTTGCTAGGATGTATTATATAATTTATTTTTTAAAATATTTTTTAATTATTTTTCAGCATATATGAAATAGATTGGAAAAAGAAAAAAGAAGTGCTAGCGAATAGTTAAGGTTACAAGATCAATTATATCTACCCACCATTATACTAAGTACATGTTACATAATGGATCCCAATATAATATTTTCTGATTATTAGAGAGACCTTATAAAGTCTCAAGATCTTTGTCATTTATTTGTCAAACTCCAAAGCATTTTTACTGGTCCAGTTGTTATATCTCAGCCATTATTAGTTTTCAATCCTCAGATTGTCTTATTTGTTACATAATCAGTTCAGATTGATATAGAAATAAAGGCTCAATTTCTCATCAAATTGTGTAATTTAGGATATCCTAAGGTTAGAATTGAAACCATCCTGGTCTGTGATATGATTTCAATATGTAAATGGACTGCTGTAAGTGGTCTATTAAGCAGGCTCATTATGCATGGAGCCCTTTCCTTGGGGCTCTTAGCCGCACAGTGGGGCTCTAGTGGGGTCTCCTCATATTTCTCTGTTTACACATGAGAAGGCACCCCTCTGTGTGCTATGTGGGGGCTTGCCTGCCCTCACTTCTGGGTCATTCCCGGTAGTTGCAAGATTGCTGGTTTTGTTAAAGCCCTTTAAATTGATGTTATATCGTTATTGACACTGATGTTATATTGATATTGTTATATCAACATTGTTGTGTTTCTGAAACAAAAGAAGCAGATCCAGTGGGGAGGAGGTAGATTCGCCTTGGTGGAGTGCCGGCAGGCTGCTTGCGCACCTCATGGAATCCTTCTGTCTGCTCTCTCTCAGCTCTTTCCTCACTGCTTCTCTCTTTCCTCCTCTATTTCTCCTTCTGGCCCTCTCTCTGTCTTTCTGTCACAGAGCAGGGAGCAAGCGGTGGGGGGGAGGGAGACCCAAAAGTGGGGGGAGGGAGACCCAAAAGTGGGGGGGAGGGAGACCCAAAAGTGGGAGCAGAAACCCAAAAGTGAGGAAACAGTTTTGCTCCTTTTACACCTGGGTCTCCTCTGTTTAATGGGACCCGCCGCCCCTCCCTCCTGGGGAGGATTTTAAATATGGGTTTTGTTGGACGCCTCTTATTGCTTTAATCGCTGTTTTAAAAGGTTTTTAGTAATCGTATTTAAAACTGATGGAGCCAGTGCAATCTGTAATTCATTCATACGTAGTAAATTTGTGTTCCCTTGTCCGATTGTACTGGGATTCTATGTTGTACACCGCCTAGAGCCCCTTGGGGATAGGGCGGTATAGAAATCCAAATAATAGATAGATAGATAGATAGATAGATAGATAGATAGATAGATAGATAGATAGATAGATAGATAGATAGATAGATAGATAGATAGATAGATAGATAGATAGATAGATAGATAGATAGATAGATAGATAGATAGATAGATAGATAGATAGATACATACATACATACATACATACATACATACATACATACATACATACATACATACATACATACATACATTGGGGATTTTCAACTCTCACTAACCACGGGGCTTTCGGGATCTTCGGCACCGTAAGTGTAAGTGTTTCTGTACGGAAATCTCTGCAGCGAAGGAAACATTCTCTTATGATGCAGGAGAGAAGTGGTGTATAATTGGCTGCAGTCTATTAAAAAATTAATAAATGGACCCATTGAAATCATTGATCTTGTGCAAGCAGATTTTTTAGAAAAACTGTAACTGCACCCTGTCATAGAGACTATCTAGGCCACAAGTTATTCATCTATAGAATCCGCACCAGTATTTGTAATGTTGAAGACTTTCATGGCCAGGGTTAACTCCCTCAGCCCCACCTACTTCACAAAGTGTCTGTTGTAGAGAGAGGAAGGAGTGTGTAAGCCCCTTTGAGTCTCCTTACAGGTGAGAAAGGCAAACTCCTCTTTAAAAATCTCCACACTGATTAGAAGCCTTGCTTCTAATTGGCGGAAAGTCCCATCTGGTCATGGCCACTTTCTAAAAACACCTGCAGCTGCCAGAAAATATGTCAATAGGTGCCATGGTACCCACCTCTGCTCCAGTTGTTCACCAGTTGCTCTCAGGGATCTTAATTTTTTATGATTGTTTTGATAGGTTACTACTGGAACACGGCCAAACAGCCTGGAAACCCCACAACACTCCAGTGGTTCCAGCCGTGAAAACCTTCGACAATACATGGTTTTGATAGTTTTCATAGATCTGTTCACAGGTGGGTTTAGCAACAATGCAGCACAGTGCGACTGATTTCCTAACAGTGCAGCACAGCGCGACTGATTTTTCTTGTATGTGCATTCTCACACAACCCAGTTGAGTTTTACTACCCTCCCCTTGAGCTATAAAGTTTGACTCAGCAGGCCATTGTTTAAGTAAACTATTGGGTCACCCATAAATAGAATCATAAAATCATAGAGTTGGAAGGGGCCATACAAGTCATCTAGTCCAACCCCCTGTTCAATGCAGGATCATAGAATCATAGAATCATAGAGTTGGAAGAGACCACAAGGGCCATCAAGTCCAACCTCCTGCAATGCAGGAACACACAATCAAAGCACTCCTGACATATGCTGATCCAGCCTCTGTTTAAAAACCTCCAAAGCAGGAGACTCCATTACTCTCTGAGGCAGTGAATTCCACTGTCGAACAGCCCTGACAGTCAGGAAGTTCTTCCTAATGTTTAGGTGGAATCTCTTTTCCTTCACCTTGAATCCATTACTCCGTGTCCTAGTCTCTGAGTCTCTAGGATCAGCCTGGAGCATCCCGAATAAGTATTTGTCCAGCCGCTGCTTAAAGACTGCCAGTGAGGGAAAGATCAGCACCCCCTAGGCAGCCGATTCTACTGTTAAGAACATAAGAACATAAGAACTAGCCTGCTGGATCAGACCAAAGTCCATCTAGTCCAGCACTCTGCTACTCGCAGTGGCCCACCAGGTGCCTTTGGGAGCTCACAGGCAGGATGTGAAAGCAATGGCCTTCTGCTGCTGCTGCTCCTGAGCACCTGGTTGCACAACTCATACTGTAAAATCCCCCCTCCCCCCGCAATTTCCAGTTGGAAACTTTCTCCCTATAATTTATACCCATTATTTCAAGTCCTATTCTCTGAAACTGCTCCCTGCCCTCTTCTAAATGACACCCTTTGAAATCCTTAAAGAGAGCAAACATGTCCCCTCTCAACTTCCTCTTCTCCAGACTAAATATTCCGAAGTCCCTCAGCCTTTCCTCATATGCTTTGGTTTCCAGGCCCCTGATCATCCTTCTTGCTTTCCCTCTGTAACCACTCCACATCCTTTTTGAAGTGAGGTCTTCAGAACTTTACACAATAATCCAGGTGAGACTTGACCAGTGCAATGCATTGTGGGACTATGATATCTTGGAATTTTGGGTGCAAGGCCTCTGTTGATACACCCTAGATCAGTGGTTCTCAACCTGTGGGTCGGGACCTCTTTGGGGGTCGAATGACCCTTTCACAGGGGTCACCTAAGACTCTCTGCATCAGTGTTCTCCATCTGTAAAATGGATAAATGTTAGGTTTGGGGGTCACCACAACATGAGGAACTGTATTAAAGGGTCACGGCATTAGGAAGGTTGAGAACCACTGCCCTGATCCACAAGGATGTCCGGTCTGGCTTCTACGAGGGCCAGGGCTTTTACCGTCCTGGCCCCAACCTGGTGGAATATTCTCCCCAATAAGACCAGGCCCCTGCGGGATTTAAATCAGTTCTGCAGGGCCTGTAAGATGGAGCTATTCTGCCAGGCGTTTCCGTCAAGCCATCTCGGTTAGCGTCCATTATAGCGGGCCTCCATGGGCAAGAGTATTCGGTGTCATTTTATTGGGTTGTCTTTTTACATATTGTGCTTTATTGTATTGATTGTGTCCATTTTTACTGTGTTTTAAATGTGTTTTATATTTAAATGGTTGTGTGCCGCCCTGAGCCCTATGGGGAATGGGTGGGGTAGAAAGGCGAGAATAAATAAATAAATAGATCCTATAAATGCTGTGTTCCTATACAATCCAGCCTTTTTGCGTTTTTCTAAGTAGCCCTTAGTGATGCTAATAGCTGCTGATCAGGTAGAATTGCCAACATCTTTGCATGATGCATGATGCAAACTGGCTTGGCAGGTCATTGAGCACTAACTGAATAGACCGAGTGATTGGCTGGCATCTGATTGCCACCTTTAAATGCGGAAAGTTCCACTGTTGAATGCATTCACGATGCAATTTGCAGCAACCCCGATTTTTTTCCCTGAAGCTGCGTCCCTGTTTTCTCCAGCTACACAGCCTTGTCTGGGCTAAATTCAAGCTCTCCGGCTTCCAAGGAATCAGCCTTATTCTCAAGCCAAAGACCCAGTGTCTATAATATCAAACTTTAGTGTGAACCCAGTCAGAGAGTCATGGTTTGTTATCTATAGTTCATTGCGTAATCACGCTCTCCATCTCTCTTTAATAGCCGTTTTACAAACTGGAAAATGTTATGCGGGAAGTGGCCCTTGCAAGACAAATTATACCATTTCTTTTCGGTTTTCCGTGAGCGGGCTTGAAAGGATCGCAGCGTATCAGTAGATCTTGATTTTTTTTTTTAAATGCTTCTCTGCCCAGTGAGCAGCTGCATAGCTGACATTTTAAGGAATTGTGTTTGAAATAAGAACCATCCTGGAAATGATCGTGTTAATTTCATTTCCATGCAGAGGGGCGATGGAAATTAGACACTGAAAACATAATAAATCACTGTAAATGTAGACTAATGACTGCTTGTTATCTTCTTTAGTTTTAAAGGCAGTGAAATGGGATTGCGCTAAGTCTTTGGCTATTAGATGGAAGCAGAGGCAAAGCTCCTTTTTAAAAGGATACGGATGAAACATTTTCAATCCAAAAAGAGTACCATTTATTACTAGGGCCTCTTCCTGCACATTTAGTTATACTCACTGTTTGCAGCCAACCTAGGCATGAAAGGAATGCCTTAGCTCTGCCAACCAACAGTTTTCATGGGTTAGGGCAGTGGCTCATCGGTAGAACCTTTGCTTGAAATGCAGAAGGCCCCAGGTTTAACTCCCAGCATCTCCAGTTAAAAGGATCAAGTTGCAGGGGATCTGAAGGACTCAGATTTGAGACCTCTAATGCTACTGCCAGTCTGAAGTGACACAGATCAGAGATTCCCAACACCTGTGGGCACCCTTGTGCTCACCAACACCCTTCCTGTGCCCACCAGGTCTTTTTAGAAAGTTGTGGGTTGGGGGAGGTGTGCTTTAATGAACAATGGAATCCCCATTTCTAGAAGTGTTGCTTTGGCTGCAGCTACCACCACCATATAAGAACTTTCACTTTGTGGTGGAATGTGAGCTACTTTTGTGGCTGGCTCCATCTTCTGAAACCGCCATTTTGTAGCAGCCATTTTGTGGCTGAGCCCAATACGCTGCCAGAATTCCAAAGATGGCCACAGGCTCAAAAATGTTGGGGACCCCTATAACAGACCAATAGTCTGGTCCAGTGTAAGGCAGCTCAATGTATTCAGTGTCATCGGTAGAAAAAAGAGCAATGGAATTGTATTGTAAAAGGCTTTCATGGCCGGAATCAACTGGCTGTTATGGGTTTTCCAGGCGGTGTGGCTGTGGACTAGTAGTTTTTCCCCCTCATGTTTCGCCCTTGTCTGTGGCTGGCATCTTGCCTCTGAATATTACGGCCATAATTATGTATTTGTGGATGCTGTACACCGCCCAGAGCCCCTAGGGGATGGGGCGGTTCATAAATCGAAAGAATGAATGAATGAATGAATGAATGAATGAATGAATGAATGAATGAATGAATGAATGAATGAATGAATGAATGAATGAATAAATAAATAAATAAATAAATAGTTGTGGCTGAAACTTTAGCAGCAAAAGTTACCAGATCCCAGCCACACGGCCTGGAAAACCTGAAACAGCCTGCAATGAAACCATCAGATTCTGAGTTTTATTTATTTATTTATTTATTTATTTATTTATTTATTTATTTATTTATTTATTTATTTATTTATTAAAACACTGTTACTCTTCATGTTATCAGGGGATCCTGACAGTGACATAGAGAACAATCATCAAAAGATTCCAGAAACTGAGGGTGAAATGAAAAGTAGCCAGTAAAAACTTCACATAGTTTCAACAAGAGCTGGTTTAAGAGATATTTAAAATATTTATCCACAAGCAGAAGTACAAAAAGTAAAACTACAGCAGCCAAAAGTCTCTCCATTTTCCCTCTAATAGGCCATTTTTTTTATCATCAGTTCAGATCTTCGTTTCTCACACAGTCTTCTTAACTCTGGAAGCTTCTCTTAGGGCAATTCTGCACACGAGTAAAATAGGTTCGACCCAGTTCCCTGAGAAGGGTACTAACCTTGGTCGAAGCCATTGTTGTTCCCCACTGCAACCAGCTTGATCCCAGCTCAGAGGGCAGAATCATCCTGTGCCTCTTCGCTGCTCCATTCCGATTGGCTTCTGTTCTACGGCCATGTTCCGTCTATCCCCACACATGTTATAAAAAAAACTGCCACAGGAATGGAGGGACAAAGGTGGCGTTTTTTGATTGGCCACTTACATTGAAACGCAGAAATTGTGCGCCGTTTGTGCGACCAGCCATTGCTTCGAACGCAAGAAAGAAGAGTGGGGAAAAAATTAGGCACGATTTTCGCTTCGGCGGTTCTCCAGCTGCATGCATGCCCAAAACACTCAGCTGTGATTGGCTGAATGGGGGACTCCTGGCACCAGAGATTCCGCACTTTACTGGAATCGAGCTGAGTTTGAGCATGGTTCTCTGAAAAAGTAGTAGTTCCCAACTGGAGTCGGAAATTTGACCGTTACACGGGGCGAAGCTGGTACAAAACCACGTCGATCCCAGTGGTTGTGTGGAGTATTTAGGTCGAACACAGCTCAAACTTAGGTCGATAACGCAAGTGCGGAATCGACCTTAATTCTTCAGTAGCTTCCTGTTATTACAACAGATCTCCAGATGACAGAGTTTAGTTCACCTGGAGAAAATGGCTGCTTTGGGAGGTGGACTATGGCATTATATCCCTTTGAAATCTCTCCCCTCCCCCAAACTCTGCCCTCCCCAGACACCTCCCCAAAATCTCCTCGTATTTCCCAATCCAAGGCTTGCAACCCTAATAAGAACCCTCTTTTAGAAAGGAAGACTCGATTCTCTGGATCGCCAAATGAGGAACTTTTCCTGAATGAACCTAAAACAAGCTAGATCAGGAGAGACATGTTTAAAATATTCATCCACAGGGAGATAAGCATATGCAAAAAGAGCAAAAATACAGCAATTGAAAGTTTCTCCATTTATCTTCCAATAGGCCATGATTTCTTCTCCTCAGTTCAGATCATCATTTCACATACAGTCTTCTTAACTCTGGAAGCTTCCCTTAGTACTATAGTGCCTTCCCATAGCAGCCAGACGCTTACAGCCATGATTCTCAACAGAATATCCACAGGGGAAACAAATACATTTCTTGCTGTCATCGAGGAATGAAAATAAAATAACTCCAGTGTTACTATGGTCAAACTGTGAGACCTATTTACAGTGTCCCACCTAAATCTTCTTGCTGGTTTTAAGAAGAGAGTTCAGAGCTGAGATGGATTTGATTTTGGGGCCTCTGCTTACCAAGAGAGGAAATAGAAGCTTGCCTGAAATTGTTTTTCCAATCCCCAGTCAATCTGCATCAAGCAAATGCAAAGGTTTCTCCTGACAGGAAAGAGCTTGCCTTTCAACCAACAGCCTGGGAAAGATCTCACCTAGGCTCAGTCTAACAAAAGATTGTGCCAGCTGTCAGGTGCCTAGATGGATCTGCATCTTCCTCCTTCCCGTCTTCCCCCCTCAGTCAATCAGTACCTGTCCTATGCCTGAGAGATCTGGAATTCCAGAATATTTTAATATATCGAACCAGATCTCTTTTCAATTGAATAGCCTTAGCACCAATCTTTTATTACGCCTATATAAGGAGCAGCAGTGGCGTGGTGGTTAAGAGCAGGTGCATTCTAATCTGGAGGAACCGGGTTTGATTCCCTCTGTTGCCTGAGCTGTAGAGGCTTATCTGGGGAATTCAGATTAGCCTGTGCACTCCCACACATGCCAGTTGGGTGACTTTGAGCTACACAGCTCTCTCAGCCCCACTCACCTCACAGGGTGTTTGTTGTGAGGGCGGAAGGGAAAGGAGATTGTAAGCCCCTTTGAGTCTCCTACAAGAGAGAAAGGGGGGATATAAATCCAAACTACTACTACTACTACTACTACTACTACTACTACTACTACTACTACTACTACTACTACTACTACTACTACTACTACTACTTCTTCTTCTTCTTCTTCTTCTTCTTCTTCTTCTTCTTCTTCTTCTTCTTCTTCTTCTTCTTCTTCTTCTTCTTCTTCTTCTTCTTCTTCTTCTTCTTCTTCTTCTTCTTCTTCTTCTGTATGACAATCAATACTCTGGCTCTAGCCCAGTATGGCCACCATTTCCCATGCCTTTGTTCTTGTGTGGAAACAAATCATTGGCTTTCCCCCAAGCCAAATAGTTCCCCTCTTTAGCATAGCCAAAGGTCACACTTTGCTGCATTAGGGCTCCCCTGACCACAGTTATTTGCCCAGTGCCTTCTAAACTGTCTTTAGTTCAGTTGCATTGTGTGTCCAACATTGTCTCTTCTTTGGCATTGCCAGCGCTGGCACTAGTCGTTTTGCTATCTTGGACTTCTTCATGTCAGGAAAAAGTAATTATCACCCAAACTCTGCAACTAATCCAAATCTATCCTCATCCCTATTTGAATCCTAGGCTGTCCTGTATTCTGTGTGTATACAATACCCTGTGTGAGTATTCTGTAATTTTGTTCTTACAACAAAGTTTTAAAGGTAAAAACCCTCGTAAACTTTGGTGAAAAACATCTTGCAAACCTGACTTTTTGCATAGCTGGGCCTGTCCCTTCTAATTATCCATTCTAAAAAGGGACAGACCCTACAATTCCAAGTAACACTAAGTCACTCCAAAAGGGTAGCCATTTTAGCAAAATTATATAGGACTCAAGAAGCACCTTAAAAGAATAAAAAGAATAACTTGCAGTTATTTCAGCACAAGGTTTCCTGAGACAGAGCCCTCTTCTTCCAATTCATTATGTCATAATTTTATACTTATTGGTGTGAGTGTGTGTGTGTGTATAAACAGAGGCCAGCGTAAAACAAAGTCCAGTCAAATAAGTAATCCATTCATACAGAATGAGTGTGAGATACTTTTAACTAACTAACAACAAAGACTAATACACAACAGGTCAAATGTGTGAAGAAACGAGATAGTGTTACTAGCATCCGTAAAAATGGGACATGGTTGCAGATGTAGGGACAGAGGAATCCAAGATGTCCCTCAAGCTCTAGGGGGCTACATTGCCTGAACTGTGTCATTTAACTCTAATCCAGCAACTTTGTTGTTGGGTCCATCTGTGAGCTCCTTTTAATGAAGAAAACACACACACACACACACACAATCACTGGCTTGGTGTGTGTCCATTCACACACACACACACACACACACACACACACACATATACCCACAGAGAGAGAGAGAGGATTAAAACTTGGCCTGAAAATCAAAATTAGATTCCACGATGGAGAAACAATATAAAAATGAATTAAGCAAAATAAATCAGTTCATGATAGGCTGCATTCAAAATACAAATTTAAAAACACAGGGCTTGCATTAAACCTCTAGATTGAAAGTCACTGGACTAAGTAGTCCTCAGTGTACAATACATAATACATATGAATATCCCAAAGTAGGTGATGTATAAACAAGACCACAATCACAGTGAACAAGACCAAATGTGTTTTGGTCTTAAGAGCCTTCATTGGTGGTCACATATATATATAAATAGACTTACATACAGAAAACAAGCATTGATATACTGAGCCAAACCAGGTGGTGATTGACATTTTATTTGATGTGGCCAAATGGTGATATTGTTAACATCGTGGATATTGTTCCATGACTTGCATTTATTGAAAAAGTATGATTGTATATTATATCTATTTTTGTCGTTCATTTCCTCATGTTCTGTACATATACATCAACCAGCAATGAGACAGTTAATTAGATTACACGGTTATGAGTGTAAAGATAGATTTGATAATGAGATGAACGGATGCATGAATTTTTAAACTTCTTTTCTAGTTCACCTTTCTCAGGAAGACTCAAGGTAGATTGGTGGTGAACAGGAAGTGCCATCAGGTCACAGCTGACTTATGGTGACTCCTTAGGGTTTTCGAGGCAAGAGATATTGGGAGGTGGTTTGCAAGACTGCTTGCCTCCACATGAGCTGAGTGAGCCAGTCCTGGGCCAGTGGAGAAGCCTCTGAGGGCACTTCTAATGGGACCCAAGGTCACTCAGAGGGTTTCATGTGGAGGAGTGGGGACTCAAACCTGGGTTCTCCAAACTAGAGTCTGCTGCTCTTAACCACTACAGAATCAACAAGCAGGGAACCCTCAGGGATTCATGGAGGTCACTTCATTTCCCCTGTATCTCCAAACTATTTCCTCTTTCTCTCATCCTGGCAATCTCCATATTCTCTCTCCTTTTCCTGCCTCCTTCTCTCCTTCCCATTCCCCAACCATTCTTTCTTTTATTTGCCCCCCTAACAGTCTTCAGCTTTATTTTTTATTGACTCTCAACTGCTGGTCCTGGTCCCAATGAATCCTTCCTCCAAGGTAGGAAAGAGGATAGCAGGGTCAACTGGAGGCGTAGCTCCAAGAGGACGGGGGGTGGGGACGCACCAGGGGCGTGCCCCGGTAAGGGTGTGGCAAGAGCATTCCAGGGCGGGACGGGGGCAGAGGACACATCAGTGCATCAGGGGCTTTCCCCTCTTGCTACACCTCTGGGGCCAACCAGAAGATCAAAATTGCCTTTTACTAACAGAAACCAAGGATAAAGGCTGGTAATACTATTGTGGTTACCAAACAACCCCCACAATGGCCACTGAGGTCTCTTTTCTTAAAGGTTTATACTCAGCTTCTATTGGGGGGGGGGGTAGTTAACTCCATTTTTTTTCAATAAAAAATTTGGATTGTTCTGCAAACCTGTGGCTGTTCTCGGGTTCGTAGATGATCTGACTTCTCTGTACATGATTCCAGTCTCTGGATTTAGATATCCAGAGATGGTATGTTGAAAATTAGATATATGGATGCAACAAAATTCAGTATACACATCTATACACTTGATCTTCATCAAAAGAATGAGAAGCAATGCATACAGACTGCAAACACTGCAGTACAGCCAGAATACAAAATGACAAAATTAAAACTGTACAATACACCCGAGAAACAATAGAATAATTTTTAACAGACCTTAGAACAACAGTCATATTTCTTTTATAGAAAGAGCACTATTTACTGAACATGTTCATTTATACTGAAAAAGAAAAAAGGATGATCTCCCTAGACAATTTAAAAGTTCTTTAGAATGTTCAGTCTTACAGGGGCCTATAAGTTCTGCACAAAGCCAAGAAGAGCAGGATAACCTGGGAATCCTTAGAACATAAGAACATAAGAACAAGCCAGCTGGATCAGACCAGAGTCCATCTAGTCCAGCTCTCTGCTACTCGCAGTGGCCCACCAGGTGCCTTTGGGAGCTCACATGCAGGATGTGAAAGCAATGGCCTTCTGCTGCTGCTCCCGAGCACCTGGACTTTTAAGGCATTTGCAATCTCAGATCAAAGAGGATCAAGATTGGTAGCCACAGATAGACTTCTCCATAAATCTGTCCAAGCCCCTTTTAAAGCTATCCAGGTTAGTGGCCATCACCACCTCCTGTGGCAGCATATTCCAAACACCAATCACACATTGCGTGAAGAAGTGTTTCCTTTTATTAGTCCTAATTCTTCCCCCCAGCATTTTCAATGAATGCCCCCTGGTTCTAGTATTGTGAGAAAGAGAGAAAATTTTCTCTTTGTCAACATTTTCTACCCCGTGCATAATTTAATAGACTTCAATCATATCCCCCCTCAGACGTCTCCTCTCCAAACTAAAGAGTCCCAAACGCTGCAGCCTCTCCTCATGAGGAAGGTGCTCCAGTCCCTCAATCATCCTCGTTGCCAAGGTTCTCTGCACTTTCTTTTCTATCTCTTCAATATCCTTTTTTGAGATGTAGCGGACTCAGAACTGAACACAGTACTCCAAGTGCAGTCGCACCACTGCTTTATATATTATTATTATTATTATTATTATTATTTATTAAACTCGCTATACCGCCCTACCCCGGGAGGGCTCAGGGCGGCGAACAACATAAAGCCATACAAAAAACATAAAAATCTTAAAACAGGTAATATTCCTACAATAGGGCCCGCGAAAGACCTGCATATACCCACCCTCTTCCAAAAATGAGGAGGGGGGTCCCAATGATGTTAGGGGACCCCTACTAACAGGGGCATTGATCGGGCATGGCTGGACTCTCCAAAGGCCCGGTGGAATAATTCGGTTTTACAGGCCCTGCGGAACTCTCCAAGGTCCCGCAGGGCCCGAATAGCTGGTGGTAATGTGTTCTACCAGGCCGGTGCCAGGGCTGTGAAGGCCCTGGCCCGTGTGGAGGCCAGCCGCGTCATCAAGGGGCCAGGGATCTCCAGTAGATTCACCTCTGCTGATCGCAGAGGACGAGCCGGGACATATGGGGTAATATAAGGGCATGACAATCCTTGCAGTTTTATTATCAACTCCTTTCCTAATTATCCCCAGCATAGAGTTTGCCTTTTTCACAGCTGCCATGCATTGAGTTGACATTCCCATGGAACTATCAACTAAGACGCCTTATATCCTTATATTCACTAAGCTGGAGATAAACTATCTCACAGGTGTATTGTGAGGAGGACAAAGCGAAGAAGGTGAGAACAGTTTTTTTGCCACCCTGTGCTCCTGGGAGGAAGGTGAGGCTCAAATGTGATATCAAGATCGGTGCTTCCCGCATTGTGGGTTATAACTGTTTTATAGGTGGACTTTGATGATAAGAGGGAGGAGGACAAATGAGGTGGAAGAGGAAGCTCTGGGAGGCTCAAATGCAAATTTGGGGCTTCCCTCTGCATATTTTGCAATCATGGAATACCTCCAGGTTGCTCTGTGGTGCCGCACAAACACTCAACAGGGAACATCAAAGGTAGGCTTACTCACTGCTAATTGAAGCGAGATTCCTGTGTTTTATGTGTGCAGCAGGGAAATCAGCAGGGGACAATTTGTCAGGGGTTCCAAAAAGTGCAGGGCATTAACAAGCGGGGCCTTAAGAGAGCCACTGATCTGAACGGATGAGTAATCTGGGAAGATCACATAAGGTTTAGGCACAGAGTTTCATTTCTGGGGTGGGATGTTTCTGGAGACTTGAGGTTAAAGCAGTGGCGTAGCACCAACGGGATGGGGGGGATGCGATGTTCCGGGTGCGTGCCACAGCAGGGGTGTGACCAGAGCATGGAAGGGGTGTTCTGGGGTAGGGCACCGGCAGGGGCACAGGGCATGCATGTGCCTCGGGCGTAGTTTCCCCTCACTCCGCCCCTGGGTTAAAGGCTGGGGAGTGTGGTGTTTGGGGAGGGGACAGACCTCAGCTTGGTATCCTAGCGTCCACCTTCCAAAACAGCCATTTCCTTCAGGGAAAATGAACTTTGTTGCTTGGAGATCCGTTGAAATTCCAGGCGATCTCCCATTTGGAGGTTTGGGGACTAGTTTCCTCCAGGAGCCAGATTTTGAAAGAGTCTAAGCAAGTGATTTCAGCTGCCCTGGAAGTGGGGTGGAGTCTGCCTACCCCTGCCCCAGAACTGCACAGAATATTCCAAATGTATCTGCTCCGTAAGTGTATATAATGGCACTCTGTCATTTCAGTCTCAATTCCATTCATAATAATTTCCCAACATACTGAGAGAGTGTAATTTCCCAACACACTAAGCAGGCCCGCTCAGAAACCTGCCCAAGCCCATTTACGAGTCTTATACCCAGGACTTATTCTTAACATGAAACTGAGAATCTCATGCATGTGATTGGTTAGACTTGACTCTCCACATCTGTGCATATGCTCAGGCAGAGCGTTAAAGCAGCCGCCTTTAAGAGTGCTTTACGTTCACTGTTATGAAATGTCTTCCACATTCTACACTATTAGTGGCTTTTGATGGAAGCCTCACTTGATACTCTGATGACGGCCCCTTCCGCACATGCAGAATAATGCACTTTCAATCCACTTTCACACTTGTTTGAGAGCGGATTTTGCTATTCTGCACAGTAAAATCCAGCTGCAAAGTACATTTAAAGTGGATTGAAAGTGCATTATTCTGCATGTGCAGAAGGAAACACCACCACTATGTCTTTCTTAAGAACAAGCCAGCTGGATCAGACCAGAGTCCACCTAGTCCAGCATTCTGCTACTTGCAGTGGCCCACCAGGTGCCATTGGGAGCTCACATGCAGGATGTGAACGCAATGGCCTTCTGCGGCTGTTGCTCCCGAGCACCTGAACTGTTTAGGCATTTGCAATCTCAGATCAAAGAGGATCAAGATTGGTAGCCATAAATCGACTTCTCCTCCATAAATCTGTCCAAGCCCCTTTTAAAGCTATCCAGGTATGTGGCCATCACCACCTCCTGTGGCAGCATATTCCAAACACCAATCACACGTTGCGTGAAGAAGTGTTTCCTTTTATTAGTCCTAATTCTTCCCCCCAGCATTTTCAATGAATGCCCCCTGGTTCTAGTATTGTGAGAAAGAGAGAAAAATTTTTCTCTGTCAACATTTTCTACCCCATGCATAATTTAATAGACTTCAATCATATCCCCCCTCAGACGTCTCCTCTCCAAACTAAAGAGTCCCAAACGCTGCAGCCTCTCCTCATGAGGAAGGTGCTCCAATCCTTCAATCATCCTCGTTGCCCTTCTCTGCACTTTTTCTATCTCTTCGATATCCTTTTTGAGATGTGGCGACCAGAACTGAACACAGTACTCCAAGTGCGGTCGCACCACTGCTTTATATAAGGGCATGACAATCTTTGCAGTTTTATTCTCAATTCCTTTCCTAATTATCCCCAGCATAGAGTTTCTTGCTTAGTTATAGCCATTGGAAGCTGATAGACCAGGATCCATCAATGTCTGCCTTGTCTACCGTGACTGGCAGTGGATCCCTGGGTTCTTGGGTCTTTCACATCACCTACTGTCCGATCCTTTTAACTGGAGGATGCCACGAATTGAACTTGAGACCTTCTACATGCAAATCCAAGGCTCTGTTACAGTGCCATAGTCACATTGCAGGTGAGCCAGCTGAGATAACATCCGTTTGTACGTGCACTTTGAGATATATATATATTTTGCACTTACAATGAAATTCAAATTCACGGATTTGTTGCCCCATTCACTGTTCTCAGAGGATCACGATATTTATATACACCAATTCAATAGTAGGTGGAAGCATTTTTGATTGCACTGACCTCTGACTATAAAGATCTGAAATCACAAAAGGGTGGAAGTTTGCAGTTGAAGAGACGTCCGTGCGTCCGTTTTGTGCTTCGGGCTCATGTTTCATCGTTTGAACCAGGAACAAATAACTGCCCTTTACATTTTCAAAGCCTCTTATGAACATTAAATATGCAGTTCACACATCTGTTATCCAGAAGGAATAGCTACTGTGAAGAAAAAAAGAAAGACGCTTCGCTCTTGCCTGGGAGCTGAAAATGTCACTATTCATAATAATACCCCTAATCTCCACTGGCCAGGAAGAGAGAAAGATGGATTGTTGTGCAGTTGCTGTTATCCAGCGTCTAGGAAGGTGTTATGCATCCACAAGAAAATTTACCCCCAAAACTCATGGGATACATACAAAGTACTGCGTAGAGATCCAGAGCTTGCTTAGACAATCCATTACCCAAGGTTATCAGACACGAAAGCATGTTTGGAATGGAGACGTGGTTCTCATAAAAGAGAGTATTGCTAAGATGAATTTGAGGAGGGACCAGATAAGCCACGCAGCTCTTCATAATTCATTTTTAACTTTTCACTTGTTTATACCACAAAGGACTTCAGGTGGACTACTAATGTCCCACCTTCCCATTCTCATAGAAATCCTGTGAGGTTGATTAGTATGAGATAAAGCCGGTTTGGTGTTGTGTCAGATAAGCATCTGGGAGAGGCAAGTTTGAATTCCCATTCTGCCAAGGAAATGTACTGGAGAGTGAGTCACTGGGCCTTTCCCCACTCACGATTTGCGGCGCGCTGCTCCCAGCGCGAGCGATTTCCGCCCCGGGGTTGTGTTCCCCACTGCCCCGCGCACGTTTCTTCAGCGTCAGAAATGACGCGCGTTGAAGGGACGTGAGAGCACAGAGTCGGGGCGGCTGTGTTGTCGCCGCCCGGACTTGTGGGGAGCACTGCTGGACCACGCGCTATTTGGGGACAGTAGCGCGCAGCAAACGGTAAGTGGGGAAAGGGCCACTTTCTCCCAGCTTAACCTACCTCACAGATAGAGTTGCCATCTCTGGGTTGGGAAATTCCTGGAGATTTAGGGGAGTTGGGGGGGAGGGGAAGGACCTCAGTGGACCATATGTTCAGTAGTAGTTGCCTTCCTCTGGGTTATGACCGTGGTCTTCCTTGGAGGTCTCCCCTCCAAATACTAGTCAGGGTCAGGGCTAAGAGTGGGTGACTGGCCAGAGGTCACCCAGCAAAGTTCCTGGTGTGAGTGGGGATTCAAACCTTGGTTTTCCAGATCCTACTCTGACACCTTAACCACTATACCATGCTGACTCTTGATAGAAACACACATGCACATAAACACACAACACCAAAACCAGAGAGAAGAGCCAATAAGTGTTTACCTTTTTTGTGCCATCAGGTCACGGATGACTTCTGGTGACCCTGTAGGGTTTTCAGGGCGAGAGACATTCGGAGGTAGTTTGCCATTGCCTGCCTCCGGATCATGATCCTGGTATTCTTTTGAAGCCTCCCATCCAAATGCTGACTTTGGCTAAAGAAAACAAAAAACTCTTCATCCACTGAAAAAGAAGAAGAGTTTGGATTTATATCCCTCCTTTCTCTCCTGTAAGAAGACTCAAAGGGGCTTTTAATATACATTCCCTTTCTCCGCCTCCCACCATGACAGACACCCTGTGAGGTGGGTGGGACTGAGAGAACTCCGAAGAACTGTGACTAGCCCAAGGTCACCCAGCTGGTATGTGTTGGAGTATACAGGCTAATCTGAATTCCCCAGATAAGTCTCCACAACTCAGGCGGCAGAGCGGGGAATCAAACCCAGTTCCTTCAGATTAGAGCACACCTGCTCTTAACCACTACGCCACTGCTGCTCCTCTCTTTTTTTGGCAGCTGTATTAACTTGCTTCTCCTGCTTCAGCATGACCCCGTCATTGTTAACCGAGTTAGTAAAGGTCAGCTGAACTCCATCAAAAAAGGGGGAGTACCGTGTCCTTCAGTATCCCTGCCTTCCCAGCTAACATTACACCTCACTGGGTGACAGACACCCTGTGAGGTGGGTGGGACTGAGAGAACTCCGAAGAACTGTGACTAGTTCAAGGTCACCCAGCTGGCATGTGTTGGAGTGCACAAGCTAATTTGCTTCACCAGATAAGCCTCCGCAGCTCAAGTGGCAGAGCAGGGAATCAAACCCGGTCCTCCAGATTAGAGTGCACCTGCTCTTAACCACTTCACCATGCTGGCAGAAGATGCTGACAGAGGATGAATCTCCCTGGAGAGGGAGTTCGAAAGTTTTGGCATCACAACCAAGAAGGCCTTTTCTCAAGTTGCCACCTGTCAAACCCCATGTACTTCTCGGTGCTCCTTGGAACAAGGGTAGAACAAAAAACATCCTAAATAAATAGCAGGCCCTTGCGTGACTTGACCGGCAATCTAGCCTTGTGTAGCAGAAGCATTACCATTCATGGATTTAAGCTGAATTGTTTCTGGAGTGCCAAGGACGGTCAGAAACCATTCTCTCTGTGCCATTCAGCATTGAACCGAGGATTCCTAAAATGCATCCCCCTCCTCTCCCCCCCCCCCCCGAGCCTGAAGCTTGTGGGAATTGCAAACAGCTGCGTTATTACTGCGGGACTGGAGGTGAATTAGTAAAATGTGCTGCAGAGTTCCCACAACCTTGCAGCAGTGGGCTGCGCCTGCATGCATTGTGGGGCTTTTCTGATTCAGCGCTTTCTCCTGCGATAGACCTGGACCTAACAGCAATGAGGTGTGATTAGAATATACAGAACTGCTTTTCGCAAGAAGCTGTTGCTCCGAGTGATCCCCCCCCCCTTCCTTAAAAGCTGCTGTTGAATGGAAGGGATTCGTAATATCGGCACAGGCTTCACGAACCGAGATAAGAAGGATGGTGGCGTTCTCGCCATCCTTTTGAAAATTAGTGGCGCCTCCTGCCAGTACATATGTTGTTGATGCTACTTAGAGAAGCCGAAAAAAAATTAAAATAAATAAAAATTAAAGGGCTGCTAGATTCTAGCTGAACCATAGCAACCGATGCAGATGAGAAGGAAATCCATTTCTGTCTTTGCGACTTTCAGCGGAAAGATCATGCAGCGTGTTTGTTCATTGTCATCTATTTATATTGTTTGCACACTAGGATGAACACAGTGCAACCTCCCGTCTCGCTCTACAGTAGAAAGTGTTGCATGCTCAGATGAAAGTCAACATTTAATCTTCCGGAATGGAGGGAGCTGCAGCAAAGGTGACCTAATTGACTCCTGCTGGAATTATTGTAGCTGTGAATGAGAAACAAAATGAATTATTATTCTGGATCTACATTGAGAATGTTGATGCTGCGGCAGGAAAGACTTTGAAACGGCAAAGTGTAACACTTACTTGTGAGTAAGGCCTCACTGAATGTGAAAGTACTTAATATTGTATAGACATGCACAAGCTTAACATTTACCGCCTGTGGTGGCAAAAAAAAAATCCGGCTCCTGTCTTCCATCATTCTTGCTTGAACTAATGAGAGGGATGATATCAGTTTCCACGACACTCTAGGAATTTTCCCAGATCTCTATGATCCTTACCACAGAGATTGGGGGAAATTCCTAGCGTGTTGAGGAGCTGTTACGTTACTTTTGGATGATTACTTGGAAGTGTCATTACAGCATCAACATGAATGTTCTGCTAATAAAATGTTCTCTTGCCAGGAAGCTGGCTCTAAATTATTGAAAGGCTTATATCTCTACCATTCCCATTCCTGCCCTCTCTCTACTTTGTGCTAGGTGCCTGTTAGTTTGGAGTCACGTTCCAGGAAAGGAGACAAGTATGTTTAATCTGATCTTAGTGATAAATAACCCTCTTGCTACTGTTCCAAGTGGGCCCTGTCCTGCCCTTGTGGTTTAGTGCTCAAGAGAGGTCTCTTTTCTTTGGCATCAGCCATGCTATACAACTTCATGTCCTGCCACCTATAAGAATAGTTCTTGCACATTACCCATAAGCCTTCAGCACAGAAGGGAGAGCTGTCCGAATTGTTAATTGCTTGCCTTTTAACTGATCAATCAATTGATTACATGTCAATAAGTCTGAACGGTACCAAAGCTGCCATTTAGAGACCCTTTTGGCAGACGGGAAGAAATGTGAGGCCACTAACAATATCGTTAGCAAGAGCTACACTCATTGTTAGAAGGAAAGATAGCCTTTAATGAATTTCATTTCACATCTCCTGTTATCCTAACACAGGCTAACACGTAAGGGTTCCAAAATATACCCCATAATCAAATCCAACAATTCAATGTCAGTGCATATCAGAACGACTTCTGATTATAGTGCTCTGTGCCTTCCTACTTATAAGAGCGGTGCTTCAAGGAATCCTAAATGCCCCTCCAGTTATAAATCTTCATAAATTCTGCAGCTGTGTAGGTAAACCTCTGAGCCTCTTGCATACTGCAAGTCTGTCTGCAACTACTAGTGTGACTAGAGCAGTGGTTCTCAACCTTCCTAATGCCGCAACCCTTTAATACAGTTCCTCATGTCGTGGTGACCCCCAAGCATAAAATTATTTGTGTCTCGGTTCCTAAGACTATTGGAAATATGTGTTTTCTGATGGTCTTAAGCAACCCCTGTGAAAGGGTTGTTCGACCCCCAAAGGGGTCGTGACCCACAGGTTGAGAACCGCTGGCCTAGTAGATGTCATGATGTGACATCAGCTGATGTCATGACGTGACATCATGGACTACAAATCCCATCAGTCCCTGCCAGCATGGCCAATGGGAACTGTGGTCCATGAACAGTTGGAGAGCCACAGGTTGCAGACCCCTGCCCCAGAGCTATTCCAGAGTGAGAAAATGGCACAGGGGAGGTAAGAGCCCCTCCTCCTTTTGCACGGCAGTGGTCTCAGTTTGACCCCCAGGTTGAGAACCACTGGACTAGAGGTACCCCAACTGTGGGGGGAATGGATGTTCATCCTCCAGTTGCATATATTCGATTGTTAACATGATGCTTACGGCTCATGGACCCCTTTCTTCCATCTGGGACTATTCACTTTAGAAAAGAGATGCCTGAGAGAGCAGACACAATGGAGGCTTATAAAGTTATTCACAGGGCCAAGGGACTGGACTTTTTCTGCCTCTCCCAATTCTAGAACTTGAGGATGCCCAATGAAGTTGATTCAGGACAGACAAAAAGGAAATACTGTTTTTATTAAATGTACAATTGAAATGTGGCACTTGTTGCTTGAGGATGTAATGATGGTCGAACTGAAGTTAAAGCCTGAAAAGACAGGTGTAATGTTAGCTGGGAAGGCAGAGATACTGAAGGACACAGTACTCCGCTTTTTTGATGGAGTTCAGCTGACCTTTACTAACTCTGTTAACAACGATGGGGTCATGCTGAAGCAGGAGAAGCAAGTTAATACAGCTGCCAAAAAAAGAGAGGAGCAGCAGTGGCGTAGTGGTTAAGAGCAGGTGTACTCTAATCTGAAGGAACTGGGTTTGATTCCCCGCTCTGCCGCCTGAGCTGTGGAGACTTATCTGGGGAATCCAGATTAGCCTGTACACTCCAACACATGCCAGCTGGGTGACCTTGGGCTAGTCACAGTTCTTCTGAGCTCTCTCAGCCCCACCTACCTCACAGGGTGTTTGTTGTGGCGGGGGGAGGGTAAGGAGTTTGTAAACCCCTTTGAGTCTCCTACAGGAGAGAAAGGTGGATATAAATCCAACTCTTCTTCTTCTTCTTCTTCTTTTTCTTCTTCTTCTTCTTCTTCTTCTTCTTCTTCTTCTTCTTCTTCTTCTTCTTCTTCTTCTTCTTCTTCTTCTTCTTCTTCTTCTTCTTCTTCTTCTTCTTCCAACTCAGGCTAGCTCATAAGATATGGCTGTTCTGACCACATGGATCCATGGCACAGTGACTATTGTGATGGAGTGTACATTGGTCTTCTTCCAAAGCCTATTCAGAAACCCCAGTTGACGCAGATTGCCTCTGCTCACCTGTTATTGGAAGCTAGATGGAGTATTGTCAAGCCCTGGATCTGTAGCAATATCGGACTCAGTGATTTCAATCAAAAGCCTTTATTAACAGACAGCAGCATGGCCTTAGAAGAAGCCAGTTCTGAAGAATGGCTTCCCAAGCACCCCTTTTTATGCCCCACCAAGATGCCCCCTTCCCTTCACCCCCCAGAGGTATCAAAGCAAAGCACTACAGAACAGGAATGTGAAAGCCTGTAGTTCTCAAGCCCATAGGAAGGGCTGTCAGCCCAACTGGCGCTTGGGCGCAATCTACATTATGACAGGTTACACAGCAGAAACCGACAGTAGAGGAAACTCATTACCATGACAGAAACCAGGACCCCGTTTGATGTCAGGTGTGCCACCTGACGAGTATGCACTTTGCTCCTATTCTACAGTCACTCCTTTGCCAGCCAATTAGTCACTGGGTTGAACTTAACGTATTGGCTATTTATTACATTCAAAGCCCTCCTATCTGTGAGACAGCTTCTCCCCCTATGCTCTGCCATGACGGCTCTTGCGCGTCAGAGCAGGGTCTTCTGCAGGTGCCAGTCTGCAAATGGGCAAAACCAATCACTATCCGTACAGATATGGGCCCCACCTTGGGGAATGGCCGGCCTGAGGAGGTCAGGAAGGCTCCCAGTCTTCCGGCTTTCCACACACTCGGCAAAACTGAATTATTCAAGAGGGCTTTTCTATGCAGGAACTAGAGTTGCGCTGAACTGAACGATTCACCAAGTTACTTAGATAAGTTATTAGGGGCTGTGGCTTGTGCTATTGTGTTTAGCTAACTGAAACGAGGATCCTGCTCTGTATTTTTGTATCATTTAATGTGTCATGCTTACGCTTTGCTTCAGTTCTGTTTTTAGATTTCCGATTGGTTCCGTGACCCTAATCCTATTGTATTGTTTACTGAACGCCCCATCCTGTCAACTGCATTGACTTTCTCTGTATAATTCGCCTTGAGTCCAAATGAGAAAGGATGATGATAAATGATGCAAATAATAAATAAATAGCTAAACAAATAGATGGCTTTAAAAGGGGATTTGACAGAATCGTGAAGGATGGCTCTGTCAGTGGCCACTAGCCATGGTGACTAATGGAACCTCCATGTTCAGAGGCAGTTAACCTTTGAGTACCAGTGTTAGGAGGCAACATCAATGGAAGGCCCCAGCCTCTATGTCCTGTTGTTGCCCCTCTAGAGCAGGGGTCTCCGATCTTTTTGAGCCTGTAAGTGTAACCTCTATCTGTGGGTTCTGTGGGGCAGAACTTGGAATGAGTTTGCAACAACAAATTTTAAAAAACAAAATGGTTTACTTTCTTAACATATAACATCAACATTTAACATCACACTTCAAGGTCCTGTTCAGGTTGCATTTTCAAGTCCTTCTAGTTACAGCCTTGTAATGCCAAGTCCATTTCTTCTTGCAAGTGGGTTGGCTCCTGAAGACTCCAAGGGCTTGATGAACAGGATTCAACATGATGAAGGTTTCCAGGAGAACTCTCACCCATTACAAACATAAAAACCCTGAAACAATAAACTCCAACATTTACAACATAGCAAAAATAAACAACTACCTTCCCACTAGTTCCCAACAACATTGCAGTTACCTTAACAAGGTGTTAAGGGCTTATACAAATCAAGGTCCGAGTCTGGTAGCCTTGTCTCCTCCAAACTACATGAGCTCTGCAGCCTCTTGCTGCTTTGAGTCTCCACCCCTTTCTGGGTCAACCCATTCTGAGCATGGGGGTTACATAAGCACCTTTGGAATTCTGACAGGGTGTGTGTGATAGGTGCGACCACAAAATGGCTGACGCAGCTTACCTTCAGTCATACAATGAAGATTCTTGTGCTATAGTGGCAACTGCTACCAAAGCCGTGATTTTGAAAGTCTCCACAGCCAATGAAATCTCCAATGGCCAATCAGAAGCCTCACTGGGCAAAAGCGTCTCCAAGCCCTGCCCATTTTCTAAAAACACTTGCCGGGTTCAATTGTGTGTGTTTTTTTAAAAACAAAATTAATACCAGTGTTCCATAGCAGTAGCGATGGAGCATTGAAATGATTAATTTTAAGGGTGTGAAAAAGGTGGCAATCACCTGAGCTACCTTAAATGACCCAGAAGCGTGTGTGTGGGGGGTGTACCTTGGATCAAAGCAAGCAGTGGGGACTTCCTTGCGTGAAGCCAGAGAAATGCAATGAGTCCCCACTGCGGATTAGGCAGCCTTGGGATAAGCAGAGTATGGATAATGGACCGATCTCTGCACTGAGCAGAGATTTTGTGCCAGGTATTCATTAAATTAGACTATCATAGACTGAAAATAAGAGTGGTATATAGCCATTGCCTGCCCTGGACATTTTCAAACCTGCAGCAGAAAGTCAAAATGATACCTTTTGTCCCTGCTCTGAAGTTCACACTAAAAAAATTAATGTATAATTGTTTGATTCATGTGTTTTCAAAAAAATCAGATACAGAAGGCAGTAGGCAGGCTTACCCAACGGGAGGGACAGGGAATATCGAAAGGCAAGAGCCTCCAGAGTCGTTCAAGAATTTTATTGAAACTGACAGCACCTCCGGTAGCAACAATAGGGGATCAAAGAACTAGCGAAAAGCAGGTTTTTTTATAGGAACAAGCATGGGAAGGAGTGTCTCCAAAACAATTCAACACATTCAAACATTAATACATTAATTTGCAAAGGATTGATATCTTGAAAGCGATTAACAGCTAAATGAAGGGAGGATGGCATCCCAGAAGCCATGGATTGATGGGATTCCCATCAGCCCTTGCCAATTGGCCGTGCTGGCAGGGGCTGATGGGAATTGTAGTCCATAACATCTGGAGTGCCAAAGGTTCGCCACCATGGGTTTAGGATTTCGACATCTGTTTCCCCAGACCACACCTGGACATCCTGGTTCTTAACGATCTAGTTAATACAACAATCCTTTTGCAACATTCTATGGTACTTTTAGAAATGCAGATGTTTTCTAAAGTCGTTGTACTCAAAGGCTAAATGTGCTTGATTGTGGAAGACAGGGAGTGTCTTATGGCGACATTGGGTGGAGGAGGAGACGGGACAGCTTATCAGTATGCAGAGAGACAGAAATTCTACTTCAGTTTAACAAACATTCCATAAACTATCTTCATAAATGCTAGCAGGCAAGTAACATCCCCAGCTTCATCATATCGTTTTCCTACAAAATATAAACATACAAAAATAGAAATACAATACAGTAGAAACAGGTACATGGAGCTCTTTAGGCCTTGAAAGCATGGATCTTTGAATAAGGTTATCATTCTCCTTAAGGCACACACCCGGTATTTTCAAGGACCCTTGGGGCAGATGACATGGTTTTCTGCTGTATTCCTTTAGGGAAGGGCTACCCTTCCTGCAAGTCAAAAGGACCTTTTTGTTCTTCTGTGGGCTTTTGTTATCACATCCTGGGTGTGTATGTCAACTGGCTTGTAGTTTGGTGAGGTAAGGGCTTGGGCTGAATATGGCTCCGTGTGGGATTCCGGGATATAACATTGGCCAAAAATCAGAGAGAAATGATCCTGCTGTTACATCAGCACTGATCAAATGTATGTTAAACTCCTGAACGGCCCAGGACCAGACTACCTGTGGGAGCATCTTTTGCCATATGAGATCACAGGTGGAGGTCCTTCTGTTACTGTTTCTCAGGAAACAATAAGTGATTTCAGCTCAGCGACGTATTGAGGCTCAGGAAGCCGATGTTTCTTCAAGGCAAAGTATTTTATTTGGAAGCAGTGATGACAGCTCAGGCAGGAGAATCGCGCTCTGGTAACCAAGCGCAAGAACTTTTATACACATACATCAAAAGGGGAAAAGGGCAGATAAAGGGGGCAGGTAAGGGGGCAGGTCCAATAAAGAAACAGCAATACAAAAGGAAGATACAATTACAACTTTTGTGAATGGCATCCCGAAATCCCGCTGTCAAGCGTCTTCCCGCGAGACTTCGCAATGGTGCTGAAAGGAGAGCGGAAAAGGTCCATTCAGAGAATCTGGGTGGGCTCGCTACCGCACCGAAGTGCCATCTTAATGCTATCAGTTGGCTGTTTCTCTTCCGGTTATGACTCTCGAGGCTCCCTGCCTGAGTCCCGCAAGTAAACAAAAGAGAGTTCAAACTGTCCAATGGTAGTCCCGGCGATGTTCTCTCAACGGGTTGGGACCCTCTGGGTGCTAGTTTCTCCATCAGATTTAATTTGCAAAACCAAAGGGGGTCTTTGTTTTCGCTAAGGAGTTGGCAGGGTGTTGGTCTAAGCTGCATTCCAGGGCTAGCTTCCTCATCCCTTAATATCAGCTTCTACAGGCTACTGCTTTTACTAACAAACACAAATATCAAGAATAACATTTCTAAACTTAAACATTAGGGAAAACAATACAGTACAAGCACATAAGAATCTCCTAAATTAACAATAACAAAACCTTTAACTGGAGAACCTAGTCAAACTATAATCCTAAACAGCGGGCAAATCATAAATTCAACTCCAAAGGGGCTTTCATTACATCTTAAAAGGGCAGAGGCAAGAGGGAAACCATATAACATTGGCACAATCACATGTTTACATCCTTTGCAAGCCTTATGGAGGCTTCTGAACCACACAGATCTCCGCGTCTTGACATGGAGCCAGTGTAGTCGTGTAACTTGACTCAGGAAAATAATTTGGCTATTTTCCTGGGCGGTAACACTTCTGATAGTCCCTTCCCTCTCTGAGGTGAGGGGGATAGGGGCTGCACAGAGGGTTTTCTCTGTGATGGTTCCCACTTTATGGAATGCCCTCTCATTAGAGATCAGATGGCTGCCAACATTACATCTTACATTGCCTGGTTAAGACCTCATTTTTTGCCCAGGTGTTTGACTGATTTATGCCATCTGCCCCCTGACCACTGGCTTTTGGGAAGCTGCCCTCCACCTGCACCTGGGGGGTGAGAGAAGGGTTGGGTTTGGGGGTATTGGTTTTGATTGTTCTTAGGTATGTTTTTAGGAGATACTTGAAATGTTTCTGATGGTGTTTTTATTGTAATGTTTAGATGCATTTTTATATTATGTAACCTGTTCTGGGATGTATTTGAAGGACGGGATAGATAGATAGGTAGGTAGGTAGGTAGGTAGGTAGGTAGGTAGGTAGGTAGGTAGGTAGGTAGGTAGGTAGGTAGGTAGGTAGGTAGGTAGGTAGGTAGGTAGATAGGTAGGTAGGTAGATAGATAGGTATAGATATAGATATAGATATAGATATAGATAGATAGAGTCCAATTTTACATAGCATGAATTAGATCCATGAGAGTAATCTCCATTTAATATAGCATGAATTACACAGGATTGCACTGCACATTGTGGAAACAGATAGTCAAGGGGCAGAGACTGTGAAACTTTAATACATTGGTATTGTTTGTTATTTGCTATTTTGGGATGCAGATGACCCAGTCCAACTGATGTCCCCCAATTGTACTCTGTGATGCCATATAGTCGTTTTCCAGCCAGATAAACTGGCTGATATCACAGCACAAAGCTGCTCTGTACTTGTTCAGAGGCATTGTTTTCCCCAGCGGCCAGAATAATAAGAGAAAGACGCCCCCGCCCAGGCTTTAACAAAGTTGATGGTGGCCCTAAATAATTGAAAATGCTGAAATCAATGTATTTGTGGTGTACGTGTCTATGTTTGGTGGTCCCGCCAAAACCTCTCACTTTCATTTCCGCAGCTCGTGCCTGGTACTCTGCAGTGGGCAATGTTGACAGGTAAGCAGTTTTAGTTGCCCTGAATACCATGAAATGCCATCAAACCACTCAAATTGACAGGTGTAGGTTATCTGTGGTCTATGTAAGCAAATGACTACCTTGCTGTCAGCAATTTTGACAGCGAGGTGTTTTTGTTGCCCAGAACAGCAGAAAATGCCACCCAATGGCAACTGACTTTGGTGCGTCTCAAACGAACAACATCTTAGGCATGAAAAGTTGTATTTCTTTATCTAGCATTTGGCTTGTTTTGCCCATTTCCTGTTTCGCTTTTTAGCACAATGCTCTGACATTGCTTTTAACACAGCTTAGCCTTTAGCTTCCTTCATTTAAATAAATATGCAAATTATGTTTGCTTGATAGTGTTATTGATTGAATTGTCCCCAAAGAACCTGCATGCTTCCCAGCTCATTAAAGTCTGGGACGTATTGTTCTATGCCATTGTGTTTTCACTGTAGACTGCTGCCCTAAACAGTGTGACTGAAAGAAACGCCATTGCTTTGAAAGTCCCTTTTATGTACACGGAAAGAATAGGGCGAGACTGAAGATGTAATAAAACAAAAACCTCATATATATATTTTTTAAGACTTTCATTTTTAATCCTTGCTCGCGGTTCCTTTCATTTGTTTACCTGCATAAAAAATAGACTGAGTATCTGTTTTGTCTGCAATGTGTATTTACCTTGGAATTAAGTTGGTGAAGTGAGGGCTGGGGAAAGCAATGGCAAACCACCCTGTAAATATAGTCTGCCTAGTACAGTGGTTCTCAACCTTCCTAATGCCATGACCCTTTCATACAGTTCTTCATGTTGTGGTGACCCCTAACCATAAAATTATTTGTGTCTTGGTTCCTAAGACCATCGGAAATATGTGTTTTCTGATGGTCTTAAGCGACCCCTGTAAAAGGGGTCATGACCCACAGGTTGAGAACCACTGGCCTAGTAGATGTCATGACGTGACATCAGCCGACATGACATGTCATGATGTGACATCAGTCGATGTCATGACGTGACATCAGCTGATGTCATGATGTGACATCATGGACTATAAATCCCATCAGTCCCTGCCAGCATGGCCAATTGGCCATGCTGGCAGGGGCTGATGGGAATTGTAGTCCATGAACAGTTGGAGAGCCACAGGTTGCAGACCCCTGCCCCAGAGCTATTCCAGAGTGGGAAAATGGCACAGGGGAGGTAGGAGCCCCTCCTCCTTTTGCACGGCAGTGGTCTCAGTTAGGATTGTGTTTGTACACACACCCCCCCGCCCCTGGGCACTGTTAAAAGAAATCTCCCATTGGGAACTTGCCTTATGCAGTGGTAGCACACCCCCAAGGTGAACAGAGGAGCACCATCTCATCTGACTCCTAAATTGAACAGGGATGAGAATGCAAATGCTCAAGGAACTGCATTAACATTTATATCATAGTTGAGAAAAGTGACACCAAATGGAGAGGACACGAGAGGGACACACCACCCTGATCCATCTTTTCTTTTGTTTTCCAGTGTCTTCCAAGCCCAGGGCTGCCATACCCTCCAGGCCCTGCTTTCGATTGGCTGTGACTCAAGAAGCATCTCTGATTCAGTGAGCAGGGAAATTGACGACACCCTTGGACCCTTTCTCTCTGGCCAGTAACCTTTCCCTAGCTAACATGGGATATGTCTGACCCATTGTCCTTGGCCTTCCCTGGGCTGGCCTAATAAAGGGATTGTCTGGGGGTCGGCTGACTCTGGAGACCCGCTCTTCAGAGGTGGGTCCATGGTGATGGAAGGGAATCACGGCCACTCTCATTCCTGGCTGGGCCTTCCCTGCTCTCCTGTGAGGTTTCAAGGGGCTGTTCTGACTGTTACTGCTTGTCTCCACACCTCAGGCCTGTTCCTAGGTGTGGCCTGCTGCCTGCCCACCTCCCATTTAATGCCTGCAATAAGAACATAAGAACGAGCCAGCTGGATCAGACCAGAGTCCATCTAGTCCAGCACTCTGCTACTTGCAGTGGCCCACCAGGTGCCTTTGGGAGCTCACATGCAGGATATGAAAGCAATGGCCTTCTGCATTTGCAATCTGAGATAAAGGAGGATCAAGATTGGTAGCCATAGATCGACTTCTCCTCCATAAATCTGTCCAAGCCCCTTTTAAAGCTATCCAGGTCACCACCTCCTGTGGCAGCATATTCCAAACACCAATCACACGTTGTGTGAAGAAGTGTTTCCTTTTATTAGTCCTAATTCTTCCCCCCAGCATTTTCAATGAATGCCCACTGGTAATAGTATTGTGAGAAAGAGAGAAAAATTGCTCTCTGTCAACATTTTCTACCCCATGCATAATTTTATAGACCTCAATCATATCCCCCCTCAGCCGTCTCCTCTCCAAACTAAAGAGTTCCAAACGCTGCAGCCTCTCCTCATAAGGAAGGTGCTCCATTGGGTCTGTCTGGGTTCTGAAGTTGCTGGTAGTACATCCCTGTCCCTTGCTTCCTTCCCAGCAGCTTCTGGCTGAACTGCCTGGCTCAGTGGTACCTGGGCAAGGCTGTCAACCAATGGAATCTCCTTTGCAGCAGGTATGTTCAGGGTTGGGAAAAGCACCCCTGGACACCCAATTTTCCATAACTCCTCACCAGGCAGGGTTTCTGGGAGCTCCCATTGAGCACTGGAAAGCGTTTCTTCTGGCCCATATCCATTGAGAGAGTGGGAAGGAGGGGAAACTCACTGCTTATTAATGGAACAAAAACTCTCTCAAGACACCCGTAATTGCTCACTCTAATCCTTCTCTAAACTGCAAGACATAGCAAGTGCTGTCTTGCTGCGGAGGAGAAATGCAACTCAGCAAACCATTTAAACGAGTGATTATGGATTCCTAGAGTGGTTTCTAGCTATTGCTGAAGTCCTGACATTACAGGTATTGTGCTGGGTGCAGGGCATCCCACAAAATGTTATACTCCGTCCAACAAAATGTTATACCCCATGACATGGACAATATATACCCCATTAAAACATTCCCTTCCCACTGGACACAGTGTGTAACAGACTTCCCTCTGTGATACACCTCTAAAGATGGCAGGCAGCCACAGATGCAGGCGAAACGTTAGGAACAAGATCCACCAGACCACGGCCACACAGCCTGGAAAACCCACAGCAATCAGGTGAATCCAGCTGTGAAAGCCTTCGACATGTGAGCTCCCAAAGGCACCTGGTGGGCCACTGCGAGTAGCAGAGTGCTGGACTAGATGGACTCTGGTCTGATCCAGCAGGCTCTTTCTTATGTTTCTTATGCTCTTAATTCAGATTAGCCTGTACACTCCCACACACGCCAGCTGGGTGACCTTGGGCTAGTCACAACTTCTCGGAGCTCTCTCAGCCCCATCTACCTCACAGGGTGTTTGTTGTGAGGGGGGAAGGGCAAGGAGATTGTAAGCCCCTTTGAGTCTCCTACAGGAGAGAAAGGGGGGATATAAATCCAAACTCTTCTTCTTCTTATGTTCTTATGACAATGTTTCCAGTAAGTTACCTTTCTGGCCAGCTGATAGGTGGCAGGGGGAGTGACCCCAGATTGGTGAATCCCCCACCCGAACCCTACACAGTCATCATGCCGTTCCTTTGATTGATGGTAATTATAAACGTGTTTCTCCATGAGTACCAGTTGCTCTAATCATCTCCCCAGCCAGTCCCCTCTTGGTCAAAACTTTCTCTGGCAACAAAGGTAGATCTTCAATTCCTGCCCTGTCTGTCTGAAAAATAGGCAGATGGGGCCAACCGTACTTTGAGGGAGACGTTAAATGATGTTGTATGCATTCCGTAATGAGCGCGGAAGATAGGCTCAGGCTACAGTTAAAGTGAATTAATTGCCAGTTCTTTTGATCTAACAGAGACATATGTACTTGCTAGGTTGCCTATACATGATCACATTAATCATTCCCCTCGCATTATTACCAAGCCTCCTGTGTGTTCGTGATCAAAGGTTTGCACCTCCTTGATGAATGATGGCGGCTCCGTCTCACTCTGTAGGCTGCTTCTGCTTCCTACAATATGTGAACGGTCTTCACTTGCAAATACAGAGAAGGAAGCAGGTAACATGCATGCGCTCAGTGTAACTGTGATATAGTGTGTGAGGGTGTGTGTACACATGTAAACATACAATATTATAGCAGTGGAGCAGCTGGTGTATGTGTACAGACTAATGAGGTGCCAACATGGCTGGGATGAAACTTATTGCTGGGGATGCTGGGATATCCAGTTTCTCGGTTTAGGAGTTCAGAGGAGCTGACTGCAAAGGAATCAGTAATACACAAATGGTGAAAACAAACACACTCTTTGTTGGAGCAAACAGATGTATTTCCATATGGAAAACCTGAAAAACAGAGAGGCCAAACTGGTTAGCAGTGTTCAGTGGCTTCTCTAATCTACATATCCAATTACCAACTGTGCCCCCTTTCAGCGGATACTTAAATCTGCAGACAGGGAGCATATTTACCTCAAACAGTTGTTTCTTCAAATTTGGGTTACTCCCCGCGTTTGCAGAAATATCTGAAAACTAAAATTGAATAAACAAATGAAGGGGGTTTAAATGTCTTTCCCCGACCACCACATTAAAAAAAAACCAACACCCTACCTTTTGCAGCTTCCTCTGTTTTCTGCAGAACCGTCCAGGCATGGAGCACCTGTCTCTGACCCCACTGGCCTGGCTGGGCACAGAGCACCTGCTCCCATTCCCCACTGGCCCAGCTGTGCCCAAAGTGATTGCCTCCATCCCCACACTGGCCCTGCCATTCATGGAATATGCAGTAGCTGTTCCACTGCAGTGACAGAGCCTGGGAGTTGCTCCATGCCTGTCTGCAGGAGCAGTCGATCCTGCGAGCCACGGGCAGGCCTGTCTGCAGTAATAGCAGCATCTGGAAGCTGCTCTGGGCTTGTCCGCTACAGCAGCACCAAAGTCCTGCTGTAGCTGGGCTGGAAAGTGAGCAGTGAGGGAGCTGGGAGAAACAGAGGCCCTCTGCTGGTGCTGATGCTGCCATTTTCCTTCAGGTTTAAACTTTAAAGATCCACTGCCGTGGAAATGATGTTCAGTCTTGGGTCATTTCCGCACGGCACAATTATGCCGGGTTTGAACTGGGGTCTTACATACCGCATCTAATTTATCCCTGTTTCTTCTTCCTCACAGGTCTCCACTTCTTCCAAGGAGCAGAGTTAGGACCAGGAGGAAATGCTCCAGTTTGCTCTGCACGAGTCCCAGGACTTCTGTATTTACTTCGGAAGCATGCATGTCTGAACATGCCTGGTGTTCCGCGTTCTGATTGGCTGTTGTTTTTGAGTGGCAGCTTGAATGAACATCAGGTGGGGAGATCAGATGGTTGGGCAGGAAAAAATAAACCGGTCCTGCTCCTGATTGGTTTTTGCACGGTAGCAGGCACAAGCAGGGTCACACCAGGATTTTTAAAAAGAACCTCCAAACTGGCAGTTTTTGAAAATCCCAGGCAAATATCATGGGGCAACATCAGTGCAGGCCCGCGCTAGCACCAGGAACTGTGCGGAATTTTCGGCTGCATGGGGATATTTTTCTTGCTCACTCTGGGATATTTTGGCTGTGCGGAAATGGCCTTGGAGACAACATCCACTGCCCATTGATTCTAATGAGTGATAGACCTGACTTTGAGAAACAAGGTCTATACAGTAGATCTTTAAAGTTCAAAGGACTTTGATGGGCCAGGGCAGAATAGCCCCAGAGTCCTGCTGAAACACACACACTCTTTCACTCTCCTCTCTCCTGCTCCCTTTTCAGAACCTCTGAAGGTAAATGTTCCTTTCTCCTGACATTTTTGGAATGTTTGGAGTTGTTTCAGGTTTCTACAAGTCTAGCCAAAACAACTTTTTTTTTTTAAAAAAGGAAATTCAGTTTGGGAATATTTGACTATGCCCCCTCAGAGCACAGTGAGGAACAGGCCCTTGTGTGGATGAAACATGCATGAAATGCTGCTGATTGCATTGCAGTATACTGCTTACATTAATGTGAAAAGTAATCTGCCAAACAGCTTATGAACAGCTGAACTGCCTGATGAAAAACCAGCTCCCTGCTTCCAGCAGGTGAGCAGAACATGAGCCAAACTAGTGGGCTTTCTGAGCATCCCCAGATGTACCATGAAAAGACTCTTCCAAGTTAGATCTTCTATTTCCATCCTGTCTTTTCTTCCAAAATTCAGGGTTGGCAACATAGTTCAATATCTTTCCATCTCAGTGTTCGCTACGAAACAATCTTGTGTGAGATAGCTGCTCACTAACAGCGCCATCCTAAGCAGCTATACCTTTCTAAACCCATTGATTTTGTGTGTCTCTTCTTTAGATTGACTATAGGTGTCCTATAGATGGGCTATTTACCATCTCTTAGGACCAAGCTGCTTGTGGTACCAGAACTCTGTGACTGGAACATCCAACATGTAATTTGGATACCGTAACCATGGAGTGGGGACTGGTATGAGTTAGGCCTGCAGCCTTGGGGACTATTTGCCACACCATGGCATCTCCCCAACTGGAAATGGTACCTGAAGTCGTTACAGGCGATGCAATGAAGAGACGAGACGCAGCGATGACATCCGGTGGAGAGAAGCCAGCGGCTAATCTGCCGAACTGGTGTCCCTGGCACCCTTTATTAAGGGTTTCGGGAGAGCGGGAGAATGTTGCACAATACATGACTCATAGGGGCTGCGTACGTGCGGGAGGAAACATTCCTGTCTGGGCCTAATCCATACCTGGGGGTATACACCTTTTGTCCCTTTGTCCAGGACATCTTGTGACCCGTGAGTCACGGGGGTCTTGTGACCGGTGAGTGTGCTTGCCCAGAGGGCAACAGATGGCGCAGGCATTCCTGTGCACTATCTGAGACTCTGCTGGGTTCGCTGGCTCACCCCAACAGGTACCCCCAGAATGTATTAAGCCTCAATGAGCGACTGTGGCTCAGTGCAAGAACCCCTGCAGGTTCAATTCCTGACATGTCCAGTTAAGAAGGGCCAGGTAGTAGGTGATGTGAAAGACCTCAGCTTGAGATTGTGGAGAGCTTCTGCCAATCTGAGTAGGCAATACTCAGTAGTATCCTGAGTAGGCAATACCTGTGGACCAATTGTCTGATTCTGGATAAGGCAGCTTCATATATGTTTCATGTATGAGGACAAAAAGATGGATAATAACTTTGGGTCTCCTGACACCACTAGAGCTTAAAATAGTCCAGGGGCCTATTTCCTGTTCAGTAAATGGTGTGTGTGTTTGTGTGTGTGTGTGCCTCAGTGTGTACCTCAAGGTCCTCAGAAGGGGGAAGTTATTAGCTCTTCCCTAGTACTAAATCCTCAGATGAGATTAGGTTTCACTGTTGCTACTTTTAAAAAATCAGATTGCATGCCACATATTCTTCCTTAAGAACTCCAGCTTAATGTGTACCTTGGTGTAGCAGGGCTGTTGTGAGCATAAAGTGGGCTAATTGTCACTGTGGTCCTTTATGCATGCAGTACTTACCCTGCACTATTTGTTCTGCAGTGCGGCCTCCTCATGTTTCTCAGTTTATATGTGAAGAAGTGCCTTACCATGTTTCCCCAAAAATAAGACAGGGTCTTATATTAATTTTTTGCTCCAATAGATGTGTTAGGGCTTATTTTCAGGGGATGTCTTTTCCCCCCTGATTTTGCACCCCCCCCCCATGTGACCAGATCACTGCGCTGGGAAATCTGTAACTAGGGCTTATTTTTGGAGGAGGGCTTATATTTCAAGCATCCTCAAAAAATCCCAAAAAATCATGCTAGGGCTTATTTTCGGGGAAACAGGGTACTAATTCCTCTGAGCTCAGCTGCCATTTTTGCCTTCTGGTATTGCTCCTGGAATAGACTGAAAGTGTAAACAAAATTTTTTTTTAAGCCCCATTGATCTTCCGGACATGCCAGCCAACGAGGAACTGTTCCTGCATGGGCAGGGGAAGGCGAGGAGGAGTGGAAAACCCAAAGGAAGGCAAACACACATTGGTCTACTTTGCTTTCCCCTGCACAGGCAGGGGAAAAGTCACCCTTTACCTGCTTTCACAAACCATGGGGATTATCTGATCTGCGGCGAGTTCAGGAGCGGGGAAAACATGTGTACAAATGAAAATCTGAAGGAATGTAGGACTCGTGGCAGGGCAGACCATTTAGGCATAAATGGCCTGTGATACTCTAAGAGATTTGGATAAGAGTCAAGATGTACATTTAATAACGTGAAGTGAAAAGATGAAGAAATGGGCGATGTGCTATTACTACCAATCATAACTTGTGTGAAAGAAAAACAAATCCTAAATATGAAATATGAAGCCCTTGACTAAAATAAGTACTTTTTATGCTGACGTGCAGGCAAATGTAGACCGACAGCAGGCTCCGCTGAAAGCCGACTTTGGAGTACAAGTAATAATCTCTGATGAAAAAAGCTTGGGAAGGATTTTTCATTTTCATGCAGCTTCAGATGAGCACAGAAAAATACCTCGCACAGCTATGTCAAATGAAGATGTTGACAGCAGCCGCAGCTTTTGCCAGCTTTAGGGGAGTGCGTATTCTGTTCATCTCACTAGAACTTGCTGTTTCCTTGGGTGAGAACAGGATGCTATTCTCACATCGGAAGTCAAACTCCATTCACACTGACTTCTGAGATCAATGCTTGGCTTTGTTTACGCAACTGAGCACCAGATTATACAGGCTATACCTGCGTGGCGGAAGGTGAACAAATACTGTATATACTCGAGTATAAGCCGACTTTTTCAGCACATTTTTAATGCTGAAAAAGCCCCCCTTGGCTTATACTCGAGTATATACGGTAATTCCAAGATGGCGGCCGGAGCTGGGGCTGCTGTGGGGATCTGGTAAGCATGTTGCTGCTTTTTTTCTAACTCACCAGAAAGCCGTAAAAACAAGCTGTAAGGACAGTCTGCATAGCAATACAACTAGAGGGTGTGTGTGTGTGTGTGTGTGTGTGTGTGTGTGTGTGTGTGTGTGTGTGTGTGTGTGTGTGTGTGTGTGTGTGTGTGTGTGTGTGTGTGTGTGTGTGTGTGTGTGTGGAATTATTCTACATTTGGAGGAAAACAGTGGTTCATTTGTGTTCCTAGAGTGCTGGAAAGCTGCTCATCCCTAATGCAAACTCTGTTAAGCAACTCTATCTCATCTTGCTCCCAAATCTTCTGTTTTTAGCTGCTACTGAGTCTAATAAAGTTCTGTTCTGTTTTAGTACCGGGTACTGTGGAGTTGTAACACTTTCTTGGGATCCCTTAATTCCTACATATCTCCCTTCTTTTTTGTATTGCATCCACACGTGCTGACAGTCATCTATTGTTGCACTGTAGAAGCAGATGGCAACTGGACTGTCTTTTACTCACAGGAGAATCCATTCACAAATGATTGTTGTAATAGAAGAATAAGAAGATTCTAGATTTATACCCCACTTTTATCAACTATAAGGAGTCTCAAAGCAGCTTGCAAACTCCTTCTCTTCCACTCCTCACAACAGAAGCTTTGTGAAGCAGATAGGTCTGAGAGAGTTCTGAGAGAACATGACTAGCCCAAGGTCATGGTTACCCAGCAGGCTTCAGTGCAGGAGTGAGGCAACAAACCCGGTTCACCAGATGAGAGTTCATGGCTCATGTGGAGGAGTGGGGAATCAAACCGGGTCTCCAGATTACAGTCCACCTGCTCTTAACCACTACACCTTGCTTGCTCCCTGCAATAGCTGAGTGTCCAAAGATGTGTGAATTAGAGTTACCAGTTCCAGATTGGGAAATTTGGGAATAGAACCTTAGGAGGATGGCTTTTTGGGGTTGGGAAGATGATTTATGTCATCTGGTGATCTGTTGTAATCCCAGGAGATATCCAGGCTCCACCTGAATGTTAGCAATCCCAGTGTGAATGCAAGCCTAATATCCTGCTTGTTTTGGCCTACTGCCTACATATGGGGTTTCCAGTTGATGGGGGAAGCCCAATTTTGGGGCATCTGCATCCCCCCATTTATGTACTTAGCACTTTCTATGCCATTCCTCAACCAAGTGGTTCTTGACGGTTGCTTCAGCAAAAGCTAAAATATTGTAACTGGCAGGATCCTACTCACTATGGCTTAGTCTATCTGGCATGATCAAAGGAATGGTAATGTTTCTTAATGATTGTGGATATCTCTGCTCAAGGGGCCTTAATGGCTTGAGTTGAGCATCCATTAGGAGATTACAGGAGGTTAAAGCTCCTTCTCAGCTGAAGGGAATGGGCAAATTCATGTGGGTTTGTTAACCAAAAGCTCTGTTTTTGATGCTGGAAGAGAGAGAGAGGTGGATTCCGCACGGGCCAGGGAAGCTGCATCCCACCGCATATATGATGCCAGTGGAGATCCGGTGCCATTTGCACACTGAAGTGCGAGCGACCCCAGAGTGGCCGTGGCCTGTGGAGGCGCCTTTATTTTCCTCCCCCACAATCACCTTCTCTCCTCAGAGATGGGGAGACACGTCCATGCTGCCCTCCGACCCTTGAAGGTAAGAAGTATGGGGAGGAATGGAGGAAAACAGTCCCTCACTGCCGGTTGGGGGGGAATAGCACAGCACTGCCTTGATGCAGAGGTGGCAGCCGTGCAAACAGGTGCTGTTATTGGCTCCTGCGGCCTCCACCAGAGAGAGAGAGAGAGAGAGAGAGAGAGAGAGAGAGAGAGAGAAGCAGATAGACTACTGTGAGTTGTCTGAAGCATGAAATGGGGTGGGGGAGTGGACATCTCAGGGGGCCTGATGTGGAAAGCAGATCTAGTCTACTCTATTTACATTATTTATTCACCCTTTACCACAGTCTCAGGGTGGGTTACAATAAAAACATACAACATTAAAACCATGACAGTAAAAACAGCATAAAACTGTAGGGCAACAGGTATATTTAGAATATATAATCCTGTCAAGCGGAGTAACGAGAAGAAATGTGGATTGTGCAGCACGTCAAATTAGAATAGTTATCTCTCAAAAGACCAGCCTTTTTACCTCAGAAGTTTATAAGCATAAGGAGAACTTTGTTAATGTGTATATGTTTTCTCTCTCAGCTAAGTAAAGTATCACATGTATAGTTACATGCACAGCTCATAGTTTGTTACAGTTTGGTTGTGATACAATATCTTTGTCAGAGCACTTTTACATAGCATTTGGTTTACAAAGCACAGAGAACATCTTTTCACTTAGTCAGGCAGTCAAGAGAGTGAGCAAGTGAGGGAACAGAACATTACCAACGGATTTTAACTGTCACCTTTAGAATGTTCATGCAGCTTCCCAGAATTCCATGCTGCTTCTGTTGACACTGCATGCAAACAAGGCTGAATATTCCAACACCCCATTCTAAAAACCCAGATACTGCCTGTTTTGGACAAAGAAAGAGCAATGTCTGTTATGGGGTGCTGTGTGGTTTCCGGACTGTATATTAATTAATGTCTGTTATCATTGTAATGCAGAAAAGCCAGGGTTAGTAATTAAAAATCCTTACATTGCAAGTACATGCTGCAGACATCTGGGGTTTTTCAAGCAAAAATAGATACACTCTTTGCAGTGAACTGGGTCTGTGTTCTTTGTCTATTTAAACCAATAAATGGTCCAGTTAGAAACTATTTCACCTTATATGGAGCAACCAATCAGTATGAGCCTCGAACTTTAGTGTCACATAAAATAGTGTCACATAAAATAGACAATGCAGGGGGAGCTGATTCCTCTACAGAAGCACTGTGGATATCAATACCAGGGGTGAAGCAAAGTTTAACATTAGGAATATATTATCGTCCCCCTGACCAAAGTGCACAAGAGGATTCTGAGATGGAAAAAGAAATTAGAGAGGCCAACAAAAGCAAAAATGTCGTGGTAATGGGCAATTTTAACTATCCCCACATAAACTGGAAAAAATGCATGTTCAGGTCATAGTAAGGAGAGAACATTCCTGGATATGCTAAATGACTGTGGCTTAGAGCAGATGGTTGTAGAACCAACCAGGGAGATGTGATCCTAGATCGTGAATTCTATGTGGGACCCAGGACTCCGCAAAAGGGAAGTCAGTGTTGTTGAGCCGATAGGGAACAGCGACCACAATGCTGTCAGATTCAGTATCTCTGCATGCGAACAAGTGACAACTACTAATGTAGTTACATATGCCTTCAGAAAGGGAAATTTCTCAAAGATGAGGGGGGATAGTGCGCAGGAAGCTGAAAGGGAAAATCAAGAGAGTCAAAAAATGTCCAAGGTGCTTGGATGCTATTTAAAAAACACAGTCTTAAAAGCTCAGCTGGAAATCGTGTTCCTCGCAGGTTATAGGAAAGGCAGCGCCCAGTCCAAAAGAAAGCCAACACCATGGTTAACAAGGAGGTTGGAGGTAATTATTAGGAAAAAAAAAGATGTCTTTTAGAAAAAATGGGAAGTCCAACTTAACTGATGAAGAATACCCAGAGAGAGAAACACAAATGGTGGCAAAAAGAGAAGCCAAGTTAGCTGTAAGGGAGGCAAAAAAGGATTATGAGGAACGCATGGCTGCGTAACATCAAGACTAGCAACAAACAGTTCTTCAAGTACATCAAAAGCAGGAAGCCAGCTTAGGGAAGCGCAGGGTCCGTTAGATGACGAAGGAACAAAAGGTGTGCTAAAAAGATGACAGGGAGATTTCAGAGAAGCTGAATGAATTCTTTGCATCTGTTCTCACTCCAAGAGGGAGGTGAGGGAAAATTCCTGCACCTGAACCAAGCTTCTTAGGAGGTGAACTGGTGGAACTATCGTTGCTAGTGGTAGACAAGGAAGAAGTTCTGGCAGCCATTGATAACCTAAGTCATACCAAATCCCCTGGTCTTTGATTGCATTCACCCAAGAGTTCTTAAAGAGCTCAAGCATGAAATTGCTGATGTTCTCGCTACTAATATGCAACTTGTCCCTGAAATCAGGCTCCATCCCCTGAAGACTGGAAGCGGGCCAATGTCACACCAATCTTTAAGAAAGGGTCTAGGGGGGACCCGGGAAATTACAGGCCAGTCAGTTTGACATCTGTTCCTGGTAAATTAGTAGAATCTATCATTAAAGATAAAATTATTAAACATGTAGAAAAGCAAGACCTGGGTTGAGGAAGAGTCAGCATGGCTTTTGTAGAGGCAAGTCCCGTCTTACAAACTTACTAGAGTTCTTTGAGGGTGTAAACAGACATGTGGATTAGGGGGAACCAGTGGACATTGGTTCTACTTGGATTTCCAAAAGGTTTTTTGACAAAGTTCCTCACCAGAGACTTCTGCTGGTAAAAACTCAGCAATGAAGGAATAAGAGGGGAAGTCCTCCTATGGATTAAAAACTGGTTGAGGAACAGGAAACAAAGGGTGGGTATAAAATGGAAGTTCTCACAATGGAGAGAGGTAAGCGAGTGAACTCTGCTGATCCGCTTTGGGGACCAGTGCTCTTTAATCCTATTCATAAAATGACCTGGAAGTAGGGGTGGGTAGTGTGGTGGGCTAAGCTTGCAGATGATAAATTAAATTATGTAGGGTGGTAAGAACCATTGTAAAGGATTTCATGGTGAGCTCCAAGCGGACCTTGATAAATTAGGGTGAGTGGGCTAAGAAAATGGCAAATGCAGTTCAACGTAGCTAAATGTAAAGTGGGATGCACATAGGGGCAAAAAAAATCCAAACTTCACATAACATCGCTACAGGGGTCAGTGCCATATCATCAGTCACAGACCAGGATATGGATTTAAGGCCTTTTAGTTGATAGTTCCATGGGAATGTCAACTCAATGCATGAAAGCCGTGAAAAAGGCCAACCATATGCTGCGGATAATTAGGAAAGGAATTGAGAATAAAACTGCAAAGATTGTCATGCCATTATATATCATGGTGCGACCGCACTTGGAGTACTGTGTTCAGTTCTGGTCAGCCACATCTCAAAAAGGATATCGAAGAGATAGAAAAAAGTGCAGAGAAGGGCAACTGAGGATGATTGAAGGATTGGAGCACCTTCCTTATGAGGAGAGACTGCAGCGTTTGGGACTCTTTAGTTTGGAGAGGAGACGGCTGAGGGGGGATAAGATTGAAGTCTATAAAATTATGCATGGGGTAGAAAATGTGGACAGAGAGAAATTTTTCTCTCTTTCTCACAATACTAAAACCAGGGGGCATCCATTGAAAATGCTGGGGGGAAGAATTAGGACTAATAAAAGGAAACACTTCTTCACGCAATGCAGGATTATGTTTGGAACATGCTGCCACAGGAGGTGGTGGATACTACTAACCTGGATAGCTTTAAAAAGGGCTTGGACAGATTTATGGAGGAGAAGTCAATCTATGGCTACCAATCTTGATCCTCCTTGATCTCAGATTGCTAATGCCTTAGCAGACCAGGTGCTCAGGAGCAGCAGCAGCAGAAGGCCATTGCTTTCACATCCTGCATGTGAGCTCCCAAAGGCACCTGGTGGGCCACTGCGAGTAGCAGAATGCTGGACTAGATGGACTCTGGTCTGATCCAGCAGGCTAGTTCTTATGTTCTTATGTTCTTATAACTTCTAGGCTGTAGGAAAATGTATAAGAAGGAGTGTCATTGTTCTCTCTCCCTTGAGATGCACATACTTATTTGAGTGTCTCTGCTTTCATTGCAATAAAAGCTGCTTCACCAGACCAACTGTTTGTTTGGACAGCCTTATTTGTCTAAGAATCCAAAATCTCCCACACCCACCCACCCACCCACCCACCCACCCACTGAAAAGGGAGTGGTGTACAGACGTAGCGGACCTTCTCCGAGCAGATCTACTTCTCTTGAGGAGTGACTCTGCGGTACCCCCTATGCTCTATCTGTATATTAATTAACAAATAAATACAGACACCATAAGTCTCCATTTTTTTCCTGCTTTAAGGGGAACCAAGCTAGGTAAGTGCTCAACAAGGCTTCTGATTGGCCACTGGTGATTCGATTGACGGTCCAGAGTTTTAACAATATTGCTTTGCCACTGCAACCCAAGGATCTTCACTGTGACTGAAGGTACGCTGTGGCAGCCATTTTGTGGCTGACTATTCCTCCCATGACAGCCATTTTATGGCTGCACCCACCACTGTGTCAGAATTCTGAAGGTACTCACAGGCTCAAAGAGGTTGAGGATCCACCTTGTCTTAGGGGAAGTGGGGTGCATTTAACCCTACCAACCAATAAAAGTGTTTAAAAAAGATAGAAACAGTTCAGGAAGCACAGTATTGGAAATATTTGAAACTGTCCAGGCTCTCTACCCCACCTCACCTCCTTCTCCAACCAAAAAATCTCCCGCAAATTAGCATTAAAAGCTGCAGGAGTATAGATACAACAAAACAATTTTGGGTGGAAAATCATTAGGCAGGGGCACATAAGTTCAGTGAAATACTCCAGCACAACCATATGGAGAGTGGGTGAGGAGCATCAGCAAAAATAACAAATTAGGCCATATGAGAGCGAGACGAGGCTTTTCCTGCCTCAGCTTCATTTCCCCACCCCCATTTCATATTTTACTGAAATAGTTTAAAGGTTGTTCTTTTTGTACACGCAGGCAAACTTGGCGAGGGAGAGCTGGAAAGTGGAGTGTGGCTGTGCACACGCACACTGCTCAGCTCCATGGGTTGGATCCAGTGCAAAATTTCCACCCGCACTAGCACTTATGCACAAGCAGCAGCGCAAGGAAGAAATAGCAGTAGTTGCTTTAGCATAAGTCAGATTCGTTGTTGACAGAGTTAGCAGCGGTAGCACCTCTGAGCATGTATAGAGTGCAGGATAAAGGACTGGAAACAAGTAGTCCAACCAAAGAAAAGTTGTATTAAAGTAGTTGCATATATACAGAGTATTCTTTAGTAAACTGACAAAGCCTCCGGGTTGAGACCTGCCCTCAGCAAGGACAATAGTACACTGAACCTTACCACATATATACAGTTCAAGAACCAACGCTTACAGAAGTTACATACCATGTGACACTTAACAAGCAGATGAGGTATACTAGCTGACTCAGCAGGAACACAAAAGAAACACACAGTCAGGCAGCTGTTACCAATTTGACTACTGACAGTTGTATCCCGGCTTGTGTTTCCATTTGAGCACCAGTTTCCCGGTACGGCTATAGTTAGGGAGGAAAGCACTAGGTGTGTCACAAGATCTTGTACATGTCACAAGATCTTGTACAAGTTTGCTATGTTCATTTATGTTTCCATTTTTTGCTTTGCGGGATCCACACAAGTTAATATTATTCTTATTGGCTTCATTTATACTCAGCCTTTCCCACTGGGACTCAAGGTCGATTACAAATATAAGAGCTATTCAGACAATCAGTAAGTGACTGGAACAGCCAAAGTTATTTCTAGTAAAACAGAATAAAGCAGTTGGGCTAAACAGATTGGAAATAAGAACAGAGTTCCCCAGTGGGGCTCCTGTGGGGCCCCATGGTTCCCACCCGTGCTTCCCTTGTCACTTGCTGAGTTTTTCAGAAAGGAAATGGGGCCACTGTAAGGCAGGCCTGGCTAGTGGTTGCCCTCATTCAAATGAAAGTATTTTCCACTGGAGTATCAGGAGGACTGGTATGCACCCAGGTTATCCTTAGGATGTGAGTCCATTCCCCCTTCAGGTCTGTCCTTCTACCCAGGAGGTGTGTGTGGCTCCTGTAGAAGCCATTTTGGATTTGGCTCCATCTCCTGTAGAAACTGTATTTAGGGTGGCATCACCACCTCCTCGCAAAATTCCAAATGTGCCTGCAGGCTCAAAAAAATGAGGAAACCTTGGGAAAAAGAAAGACCGATCAGTCAATCAGCAAGCCGGAGTAATAACAAAATACACGAATTAAAAGCGCATTCCGGCTCTAACGGCAAAGATTCTTAAATAAAGGCAAAATCTAGTATTGCAGTGAAGGTGGCCTGGAAGTATTGGAAAACCACACCGAAAGGCAAACCAAAAAAAAAAAAAAAGTCCTACTTTAATGGAAACAATCAATGTAGGCAACATTGATCTCTTATACAAAACAATTCAGTCTAACAGCAAGATTCTTAATAAAACACACGAATGCAGTGGAACTGGGAATTGAAGCCAATGGATGCCAAATGTAAGGGCTACCAGCAGAGCAGTCTTATATGTGAACACATCCTGAAGTTTACAACTCCCAGGCCCATTCTAAAAGTGAAACAGTAGATCACTGTAAAGTTCCCTGGGGTGGAGCCTGCTGGTGAATTTTCATTCTCAGCTAAAAAAAAAAGCAGGCTAGAAGCAGTGGCATCAGGGACAGGAAAGAAGGAAGTGCCTTAGTCTCTTACTTGGACTTTTGTAGGAAAAACTGTCACTTGGCAAAAAAAGGAGAGTTTTGGATTTATATCCCCTCTTTCTCTCCTGTAGGAGACTCAAAGGGGCTTACAAGCTCCTTGCCCTTCCCCCCTCATAACAAACACCCTGTGAGGTGGGCGGGGCTGAGAGAGCTCCTAAGAACTGTGACTAGCCCAAGGTCACCCAGCTGGCGTGTGTAGGAGTGCACAGGCTAATCTGAATTCCTCAGATAAGCCTCCACAGCTCAAGCGGCAGAGCGGGGAATCAAACCCGGTTTCTCCAGATTAGAATGTACCTGCTCTTAACCCCTACGCCACTGATGCTCTATTTGAAAAGTGTAAGTATCTCAAGTATCACAAACAAGTGTACGTATCACGAGACAATGCATGTGAAGTTTTGTGTTCTCTAGCAGTCTTCATCAGACAGAATTCTAAATGAAAAAAAAGACAAATAGGAGACAAAACCTGAAATATTTTTCCCTACCCTTTTGTACTTAACATCAAACCTGATGAAGAATTCTGAAAAACTCAAAAATTTGCAGTTTTTATTTTCTGATGTTTTGCTTGGTCCTAATGCTTTATTGTAGTTTTTATACCAACTGGATGATCTAAGCCAGTGATAGCGAACCTTTTTAAGACCAAGTGCCCAAACTGCAACCCAAAACCCACTTATTTATCGCAAAGTGCCAACACGGCAATTTAATTTGAATGCTGAGGTTTTAGTTTAGAAAAAATGGTTGACTCCGAGGCGAGCATTACTCGGGAGTAAGCTTGGTGGTAGTAGGTGGCTTTGCTTTGAAGCAACCGTGCAACTCTTCCAACCGGTGAATCACGACCCTAGGAGGGTTTACTCAGAAGCAAGCCCCTTTGCCAGCAACTGAGCATACTCCCAGGTAAAGGATCGCACTTTAGTTCTTCACATGTTAATTAGTGGGGTTTAACAGCACTTAACAGGGTCACCTACATTGCTTCCCCAAAACTAGGTCTTAGGTTTAATGCTAATAATCGAGCCCAACGGCCCAGGCCAGCCTAGATGTGCATATTGTGTATGTGTGTAAGTGTAGTCAATTTCATGACTCTTGCCGTGCTCCAACAAAAAGAGGGCTCTGAGTGCCACCTCTGGCACCCATGCCATAGGTTCGCCACCACTGATGTAAGCAATCGTCATAGCTATGGTTCCTTGCACAAAGAACAACAGCCAGACAATACATCTAAAGTTGTTTCTGCACAGTCAAAATATCCTGGGTTGAGCAAGAAAAATATCCCTGTGCAGGCGAGATGTTTGCATGGTTCCTGGTTCTAAAGCAGGTTTGCCCTGCAATATTTCCCTCCCCTTGGAGTAGTCAAAAACCACCAAATTGGTGGTTCTTTTCAAAAATCGCAGGCTGACCCCACTACTGTGCAGACACCACGGGAGAAGGACCGGTGTATTTTTCCCGCCCAGCCGCCTGATGTGCCTGCCCCGCCCCCGATCTCCACGCCTAATGTCATGCCAGACTGAGCCACCGACTGCTGCAGCCCGCCCTTCCTGAAAATGTTCCCGCAAACACGTTTCCTTCTCGAGAGAAAAGATTTGGGTACGGGTTTTAGTTACTCATTTTATGTTCTGCTCATTTATAACTATTCCTATTCAAACAAATCCAAATGTAGATACCTTCACAGTATGGATACTACTAACAGCTGTATTTAGCACTCACTTTCTATTTCTGTCTATACCAGTCACTGCAAATAGCCAGCCTGCGCTGTATTGAGCTCCTGCTTCATCAACTGGTGGAAAGTTCGTGTCCAGTTCTGTAGGAGGGCAAAAAAATTATTTGCAACTAATTGAGTAAAGTGGTGTCATGGTTGGTGTTTCCGGTTCAGGGCTGGCTGCCCAGTAGGCACACTGAGGTGATGGGGCATTATCAACCTGTTTTGAGGCCCTACCCTCCAACCCATGAATTGGGGCCTGGTAGGTGCCCCCTAGCCCTGTTCTTTCCCTGTCTTTGTTGGAGGGAAAGCAGGGGCATATTTTCGTCATCCAGTGCTTCCTGTTTACCTCTTCCACAGAGCGGGGTGATGCTCCCTGAGATGTGGAGGTAAAGGAGATCAGGTGGGAAGGTTTGCCTCATGCTTCCTGGAGAGCCGGTGTGTGTGTGTGTACGTGTGTGTGCGTGTGAGCGAGCGAGCGAGCGAGTGTGTGTGTGAGTGAGTGAGTGAGTGAAGACAAGCTGAAGGTGGCATGCTTGCCTTCTCAAGGCATGGGGGCGGGAGCGTTGGTTGGTGAGGTGCCCAAAATCCATAGGACAACCATGGTCAAATGTAATCTAGAAAAGGCCTTGGCTCGAATTTCCTGCTGTATCATGAAACTCATTGTGTGATCTCAAGCCAATAACCATCTGTCACCCTAACCCAACCTTCCCTGGATAAAACTGGCAGTATAAAATTAGGAAAGATGTACGCCACTCTGAATTCCTTGGAAGGAGAAGCAAGGAGCAAATGTAATAAGCAGGGTCTTGGCTAAGCGCCAGTAACCATCGTACTTCAGGTTTCCTCGGGGCTCGATTTCAGAAACAAGCTAGGACATCTTCCCCTCCCCCCCTTTAAAAATCTTATTATTTACGCACAACCTGAACAGGCAGTCTGAAGAAACAGGAAGAATTACAGCCAGTGACAGCAAAAATGCTCCCCAGATTCAGTAGGAAAAGCTGAGCAGCTGCTATGATCCCCAGCAAACATCTTCACACAAATGCATATTTTACTAGAAAGTAACTCCCCAGTAGGATTAATTGTATTTACTCCCAGGTAAGTGCACATGGCACTGCAGCCTGTGAGCCCAAATTGCTTCAACTAACCACAAGGCAGGACCTGTAATTAAATGTGCCCCAGGAATTGTTTGTATTCCAGAATTCTGGCACTGCTCTGCCCAAGAGTGGAAATGTGTATTGCAGAGGTGTATCTCCAAGGGGGCAGGGTGTGTGTTCGCGATGCACCGTGCGCACGCCCCATTGGGGTGTGGTGAGAGTGTTCCGGGGGTGTTCCGGGGGTGTTCCGGGGCTGGGCGGAGGATGCACCAGTGCACCGGGCACATTTCCCCCTTGCCACGCCTCTGGTGTATTGAGAACATAAACCTGCCTCCTGAGAATCTGAGCTAAGAAAGTCAAGGTAGGATAGAAAGCGCCTGGTCTATACATAGCGACATTTCAGACCTGGGAAGACCAAAGCTCAGGGTTTCCAGTGGTCAATATGTGGGAGAACCATGCTCTGAAGTCAGTTGTCCTTTCCTTTTGCTAGTAGAAGGACAAGAATTATGCACACATAATCATATACAAATTTCAGGGAATATATGTTCAACCAGTAAATGTACTATGCTGGTCACCTGTGATCCTTTCCCTTCCTTGTTCCTTTCCCCTCCTTTTCCTGCTTTTTCCCTTTTGTATTTTTTTCTTTCTTTGGCTCTGTCCATCCCATTGGAGTAGCGAGACCATTGCTGACTGATGATCACCGTCCTATACCATGTTGGCTTGCTACTGTGTGGGAATATTTCCCCCTTAGGTAGTAAGTAATTAGGTCACATTTTAGGGCCCCATCAATTTCCAGGATAGGACATATGCTTTAGTTAGATGAGATTTTATTATTTTTAATTGTATATTATAGTGAAAATTTTATGTATGCTATATTTATATGCTATTAGCCACCTTGAGTCTAGCATTGTTTGGAATGGGTAGGGATATAAATTGAATGGAATAAAATACATTGCTTATGCAAAGAAAAAGGGGGAGGAAGAGGAGCAGGAAGAGGAAGAATTTGGATTTATATCCAACTTTTCTCAAAGTCTCAAAGTGGCTTACAGTTGCCTTCCCTTCCCCTCCCCACAACAGGCATTTTGTGTGATAGGTGGGACTGAAAGAATAGAATAGAATAGAATCTTTATTGGCCAAGTGTGATTGGACACACAAGGAATTTGTCTCCGGTGCATATGCTCTCAGTGTACATAAAAGAAAATACATTTGTCAAGAATCATAAGGTACAGCACTTAATGATTGTCATATAGGTCTAGTAAGCAATCAGGAAACAATCAATAGTAATAAAAACATAAAATGTAAAATCATAAAATAAAATGAAATGTCAGCTTTGGCTATATAGTCATACAGTCATAATTGGGAGGAGATGGGTAATAGGAATGATGAAAAAAGTAGTGCAGTAATTATATAGTAAATATATAATAAATAGTTTGACATTATCGAGGGAATTATTTGTTTAGCAGAGTGATGGCATTAGGAAAAAAAAACTGTTCTTATGTCTAGTTGTCTTGAGGTGTGCAGTGCTCTGTAGCTTAGCGGCGTTTAGAGGGTAAGAGTTGAAACAGTTTATGTCCAGGATCTGAGGGGGTCAGTAAATATTTTCACAGCCCCTTTTTTTTGACCCGCCAGGCAGTATACAGGTCCCTCAATGGAAGGCAGAGTTAGCAGCAATTGTTTTACCACAGTTCTGATTGTTACTCTGAAGTCTGTGTAGATCTTGTTGGGTTGCAGAACCAAACCACACAATTATAGAGGTGCAGATGACAGCAGACTCAATGAATTCCTCTCACAGAGACTGTATCAGCAGCTCCTTGGGCAGTTTGAGCTTCCTGAGTTGGCAGAGAAAGAGGAACATTCTTTGTTGTGCTTTTATTTGATGACATTTTTTGATATTAGGATGACCATTTTAGGTTATGAGATGTGATGGGGGCTAGGAATTTAAAGGGCTCTACTGTTGTTGCTGTGGTGTTTAGTATTGTGAGAGGGGGTAGGATGGGAGGGTTTCTGCTGAAATCTACCCACCATTTCTGATGGCTCTTAAGTGTGTTCAGTTCTAGATTGTTTGAGTGGCACCCACGAGGCTAGTTGTTCAACCTCCCGTCTGTATAGGTTTCATCTGGATTTGTCTCGAATGAGACCAATCACTGTTGTATCATCTGCAAATTTCAGTATTTTAACAGATGGATCATTTGAGATGCAGTCATTTGGTATACAGAGAGAAGAGAAGTGGTGAAGAGTAATGCAGCCCAGGGGCCCCTGTGCTCATTTTACAGGTGTCTGATGTAATTTTCCTAGCTTCACCTGCTGTAACCCTCCTCATTAGGAAGCTTGTGATCCACCCACAAATATGCTCAGGAATTACTGCTAGCTGAGTTGGTTTGGTTTAGAAAGAATGTCCGGTCTGATAGGCATTGAATGCTGAGACTAAAGTCAACAAAGGAGACCCTTGCATAGGTCTTTGAGATTCAAGATGCTGTAGAGTTTCATGGTGCAAAGCCATATTATATAGCATCATCTGTCGATTCATTTGCCGGTATTAATGCAGAATTGCAAGGGTCCAACAATTGGATCCGTGATGGTTTTCTAAATGAATTTGCATCACTAGCCTTTCAAAGTTTTTCATAACTACAGATGTTTGAGCAACTTGGTCTGTAATCGCTCAGTTCAGTTGGTGGAAGGCTTTCTTGGCCGACTGGGGCGTATAGTGGAGTGTTTTAAGCAGGGAAGGAACATAGCACATCTCTGAAGTGATTTGGTGGAATTTGGGTGAAGATGGGGGCCAATTGGACAGCGCACAGACTTTTAGGCAAGAAGGTGTTATCTTGTCTGGGCCTGGTGCTTTTCCAGGCTTCTGTCTGTGAAATAGATGCTTGCACTTCCTTTCTGAGATCACCAGGGGTTGTAAAACCCAATGAAATGGGTTCAGTTGTATAGGAAGTTTGGCTATTGTTGGTGCATCTGAGATAGAGGTTAGTGGAAAAGGTGACTGTAGATTGTTTTCAAACTCTACAGTAGAACAATGCGTTCAGATGTCGTCTGCCAATTGCTGGATTTCCTTCAACTTGGGAAGGTGGTTTACTGTAACCGGTGATATTTTTGAGAGTTTTCCACATGTGTTTGCTGTTTTAGGTTTGTTGAAAACTGATTTTTTAGCTTTTCAGAGTAGTTTCTTTGCTGCTCTGATCTCCTTTAATTAATACATTTCTGGCCTGATTGTGCAACATTCTATCACACACCTTTCTGTAGGCCTCTTCTTTGAGCGAAAGCGTAACTGCTTAAGTTTAGCTGAACAAGGTTTGTTGTTACTATATATACATGAAGTTCTGGTTGAGTATACAAAGATCTTCACAGAAGCTGACATATGATGTTACAGTATCTGTGAGTTCATCAAATCTGCAGAAGTGTCTTTTCAAAATATTCAGTCTGTACAGTCCAAAGGCAAATACCTTTAACTTGCCTCTTCAATTGGTTCTCACTGGTTAGTTATTGGTTTTGTGGCTTTAAATCTTTGTTTGTAAGCAGGTACAAGGTGAATCATGCAATGATCAGAATATTTTCTGCTTTCGTGGTAAGACTTCCGATAAGCATCTTTCAGTGTTGTATAGCAGTGGTCTAAGATATTCTTGCCTCTGAAGTGGGACGGTTGAAGCATGCTGAAAGTATTTTGGTAGAGTCTTCCCTTAAGTTTTGCTTTGTTTAAATCTCCCAAAATAATAACCAGTGAATCAAGTTATTTGGCTTCAGCCTCCATAATCTGATCAGTTAGAGTTCTTAATGCACTTTTACAGGCGCTTGTGGATGAATATAAACCAAAAAAAACAGAACTGAATTTGTATCTCAAGGGGAATAAAAGGGTTTGCAATTAATAGTAGGGACTCCAAATTTTCATCCTGGAATTTTTTTGAATTATTGTTATGTCTTGACACCAGCTTTGTTGATGTATATACATAATCCTCCTCCTTTTTCTTCCTGATAGTGCAATCTGTCTGAGCGAAATATCTGAAACCCGGTATGCACAATACTATTATCATCAATGCTCTCATTTAGCCAGGTTTCCAGTAAAGCATAGGACTTGAATCGTTGTAAAATCAAATTGCATCTGTTTAAAGAAGTATTTCATCTATCTTGTTGGCAAGTGAGCATAAATTGGTAAGAAAGATTGAAGGGAGCGGGTTTTTAATTCCTTATTCCTTAGTCTAATTTAAAAATTCCCGCCTTTTACCTCTTCGTCTCTGCCGCCTGTGCTTGTTTTGCTGATCTGTTGTTGCGGGAAATGGCTGCTCTGTGCTGAAATTTCCTCCATAGTTTGTAAAGATCTGTTGTTGCTGGGAAATGGCTGCCTCCTGGTAACAATTTCCTCCATTGATTCAATAGAACAGATAGGGGTAAAGTTGCGAGAGCCACTCATGAAGCGTTCCTAATTCTTAGCAGATGGTCTCTGGAGTATGAAATTCGTTGTAAATTGCAGGAAATAGTAGAAAATGTAGAAGCCATTTGAGAGCATTCCACCGAGGCAGCCCTCGTCGGCGCCATCTTGGGGGAGGAAGAGTTCTGACCCAAGGCCACTCAACAGCCTTCAGGTGTAGGAAGGGGAAAACAAATCCAGCTCACCAGATTAGAATCTGCTGCTCATATGGAGGAGTCGGGAAATAAACCTGGTTCACTAGATAAGAGTCCACTGCTCTTAACCACTACACATGCTGATCCTCCCATCTGCTCAGTTTGCTGCAATCAGCAACAATGGCAGCTAAACAGCTTTATGGCTGCGCAGGAATGATGGTATTTCAGTTTTATTTTCTCGTGCCTTGAAAAGCTGTTTTAGCACTTGTGGAGGCAGTCGAATCTGAGAGTCTGGTTTGGTCAGATAATTAATTTGATGGTGACAAGGCAGTACAGCTGCTGTAAGACTGAGAAAGTGTGCCCTGTGCAAAATATCCTATCTTTTTATTACTTATTTAAAACATCTTTACCCAAATAGGCTCCCCAAGGCAGCAACTGCTGAGGCATTAAAACCACATTTAAAATGTATTGTCGAAGGCTTTCACGGCCAGAATCACTGGAGTGTTGTGGGGTTTCCTGGCTGTATGGCCGTGTTCCAATAGCATTTTCTCCTGACGTTTCGCCTGCATCTGTGGCTGGCATCTTCAGAGGATCCTCTGAAGATGCCAGCCACAGCATCGAAAAATACTTATTAGATACCGACCATACAACAAAACTTCCAGCCTCTAAAATGTATGTGTAAAATATTTAACAACACAATAAAACATATGGACATACAAATACAACACAACCAGGAAGGAAGGGCAATAAGAGTTTACTGGAGGTACACTAAATGAAAGGGAAACTCTTCACCTGCTGGCAGAAGACAGTGATGAAGGAAGATGAGCAAATCTCCCTGGAAATAGAGTTCCAGAATCTTGGTGCCACAACTGAGAAAGCCCTTTCTTATGTTTCCACCCATCCAGCCTTTAATGGCAGGAACACCCAAAGCAGGGCCTCTGAAGAGGACTAGAGTGGATCATCTGGGCAGAGGTGTAGCAAGGGGTGCTGGTGTGTCCTCAGCCCCCTGCCCGTAGAATATTACCTGCTTAGAGCGCCCTTGCCACACCTGGGAGTCTTGGCCGCCCTTGGAGCTACACCTCTGCATCTGGGATAAGGTGAGGTTTGCTGGTCCCAAGCTCTATACAGCTTTAAAAATCTATGTCTGATTTGCTCCTGAAAGGAAACCTTAAATGGACACCAAACAATTGTATGATTTATGTGATTGGTAGCTGAGCAGCAAGCAGCAACAACAAGTCTGTAGGAGAGAGGGAAAACTACGGCTCCCGTCAGACAATGTAAGAACTGCACATATGTGAGATAATGCTGGTTGTGCTAACGCTCTCCTGTTTTGATATAAGTGGGCTTTTCTACACAATTTATTTAAAATATTTTGAGGCTGGAAATAAAACAGTTCCTCCATGGAGTTCTATGTTGTTTTTAGCCCCAAATGTTTTATTTCCGGCCTCAAAACATTTTAAATGGATCCCCTTTTAAAATGATTCTGTGGCTGAAACGTTTTGAAAACACCTTCCATTGCTGTGCGATCTATTGGCTAAGTTTCCCGTGCTTCTCTGCTTCCCTGAACTTCCCTCCTCGGCACCATTTTTCCGAACTCACTCAGTCCCTGCTCTCTTGTTTATTTGCAACATTTCTCCATTTGTTCTTTTATGGGGGGGGGGGGCGGGCAATCTCTGCGGCATCAAGTATATGAGGAATATAGAATGCAGCACGAAGCTGTGAAGCATTGAAGCATCTATTCAACAACTAAAAAGTAGGGGTGTGTGTGTGTGTAAATCATGTAATGGCAGTCAGCAATTATTTCAAGAGGATGAATATGACAAAAAGGGGATTGAAAACGTTTTACAAACTTTTAGGAAATTTGTGCGGAAAGGACCAGTAGTCTGATGACCAGCTGTTGGAAAATTGGCTCCCTTTGATGCTGGCAATTATTTCGCTTGCCCTACTTCTCTGAACAGTGAGACATTCTGGGTTAGTGCATACTGCTACTTTGAGAGGGGAGAGCCTTGGAGAATTTTGGTGTTTTCATAATATTTATTTACAAATGTATAATATTTGCTTTCATTTACAAATGTATGGACTGTGGAGTAGGTTAGTCTGAGAGCGTGTGACTGCCCCAAGGTCACCCATGGCAGAGTGGATTCAAACCTGGGTCCCATAGATCCTAGTCTGGCATTCTAACTGCAATATCACCCCTGTGCTATGCCGTCTGCACTGGCTCCCAGTGGAGTTCCGGATCGTCTTCAAGGTGTTGGTAATAACCTTTAAGGCCTTACGCGGCATGGGGCCCTCATACCTGCGGGACCGCATCACCCCTTATGTCCCACATAGGCCATTACGCTCAGCGGTGGCAGAACTGCTGGTGACCCTAGCCCCTTGGCTTGATCGCGGCTGGCCTCGACCGGGCCAGGGCCTTTCTGACTCTGGCCCTGCCTGATGGAATGCTCTACCTCCATCGGATTCGGGCTCTCGCGGGACCTTGGGGGGAGTTCACGCTTGGGGCCTGCAAAATGAAACTATTCCACCGGGCCTTTGGAGAGGCTGGCGGTTTCCCCTTGCTGACCGAGGCTGCGGTTTAGAGCCAAGGCGTAATTTTTCATCTTCTGCCAACCCGGTCGGGGCCATTGCGATTCCATCTGGAGCCGTCTGTTCCACTCCAGCACTATTTCACTCTCTCTCTTTCTTTACTGTTTATCTTTTCCCTCTCCTTTAGCCTTGGGATTGGGCGCCTGTTTTTAAACTGTTTTAAACTGTTTTGAACTGTTTTAAACTGTTAGACTGTGCGGTTTGAACCGTTTGAAGTGTTTGAACAGTTATATTGTTGAGCTGTTTTAAATTATGTCTGATTGCTGCTGGAATTTTAAATTTGTTAAGTTATATTGTTTTTGAGTTGCTGTTGGAAACAGCCATGTTGGGAGCCGCCTCGAGCCCTTCGGGGAAGAGGCGGCCTACAAGTCTAAAATATAAATAAATAAATAAATAAAATAAAATACCACACTAGCTGGTTGTTATTATCTGTCACTTCCCTTCCTCTGAGGGACCTGGGTACATGTGTATATGCAGGGCTGCCAGTTCCAGGTTGGAGTGCATTACCACACCTTTGCATAGCAAGTTCCACCCAAACACTTAATGATTGGTTCCCCACCCTGGGACATGGACAATATACCACACTAAACTTTCCCTTCTCTCTGAGGCCGTTTCTGCATGGCCACAATGGGGGTTAGGTTGGCGTACATAACGCCGACCCAACCCCCCCGGGACCGTTCGCATGAACGGTCCCGGTTGCGACAGGGAGGACGGCGCAGCATCCACACAGGCTGCGCCGTCCCCCAAACGCCGTACCATGTCCTCCTGCCTCCGGCACGTCGCACAGGCCAGGGGACACGTCCCCCTGCCCTGTGCAACAGCCCGGAAGTTGCAGGGCAGGGGGGCGTGTCCTCGGCCTGTGCGCCACGCTGGAGGCCGGAGGACACGGTACGGCGTTTGGGAAAGGGGAGAGGGAATGGTGCCTTCCAGCCGCTGCTGTTCGCACGGCAGCGGCTGGAAGCCGCTGTTTCCCAAAAACCTCGCTGGGGAAGTGAGGTCGGGAAACAGCGGCTTCGTGCCGCTGGGGAGGCGCGAGGGCGGCGCGGTGGCGCAGCAGCTGCGCCCCCCGTGCGAACAGCTCCCTGGGGATGGCGTTTTTGCCATCCCCAGGGCACTGTTTATGGCCCATGCGGAAAGGGCCTTAGACACAGTGTGAAACAGACTTTTCTCCTGTGATACACCTCTGAAGATGCCAGCCACAGGCGAAACGTTAGGAACAAGATCCACCAGATCACGGCCACACAGCCCAGAAAACCCACCAGAACCGGCTTAAGGTTTCCCAGTGGTGGGGTGGGAATCTGAATCCAGCAGCTTAATCATTATACCACACAGACACTCTACCCTACAATAAATCCCTTGGTCATGTTATGTAAAATAAGTACATGTGTTTTCTTCTGGCAACTGTTGGAGGTCATGAGGGCTGAAATTTTGTTTATTTTTAAGCAGACTTCGAGGCACCTAGATTTCCCTGTCAGTGGTTCCTCTACCGTCTCATTAAAAATATTCTGATTTTCCCTGAAACATTTCTGCCCTCCTCTTTCTTGTGAAATTTTGGATGCTTGTGATGTTTAAAGCAGTACATGTAAAAAACAGTAGTAAACCTCATTTAAAGCCATATTATCGACAATTTTTTAAACAGTAAACAAAATATTTTGAAAGCTGTCAGAAGAACATCTGCCTAAAAAGTCCCTTAGAGCAGATGGTGAAATTATGCATATCCACTAAGATAAATTTCACTTCCTAAGTATAGTTGAGATGCGTTCCTCAAATACATGTACATCATTATTTTGGGACTGCCCAGCCTTGTGCCCTGTACAGATTAATTTCAGCTTTTGACCAAACCAGGTTCCTATTCACAGAAGGCCCCCCGATATGATACTTAGCGTAAATTTCAGTATGTGCTCCTGACACTGCATTCTGAGGTGAAACAGTGTGGTGTAATGGCTACAGTGTGCACTCCCACACACGTCAGCTGGGTGACCTTGGGCTAGTCACAGCTTCTCGGAGCTCTCTCAGCCCCACCTACCTCACAGGGTGTTTGTTGTGAGGGGGGAAGGGCAAGGAGATTGTAAGCCCCTTTGAGTCTCCTGCAGGAGAGAAAGGGGGGTATAAATCCAAACTCCTACTCCTCCTCCTCCTCCTCCTCCTCCTCCTCCTCCTCTTCTTCTTCTTCTTCTTCTTCTTCTTCTTCTTCTTCTTCTTCTTCTTCTTGAGTGTGGGACTAGGACTGAAGATTCAGACCCCCCCCCTACTCTGCCACTGAGTTCCCTGAGTCACCTTAGGACAGTCACTCTTTTTTGCCCTTCGTGTGACCTACCTCACTAGGTTGATGTGAGAATAAAGTAGAGGGAAGCAGACTGGCATACATAATCCTGAGCTTCTTGGAGAAAGCGTAAGAGAAAAATGTGATGTATGGAAGTTGGCAGAGCAATCTTCTCTTTCCTGGCTGTCACTTGCTTCTGTTCACTTTGACTAATGAGAACTGCCTTGCACAAGCAGGGCCTTGATTTCTTTCACTTGGAGATCTGCTGCAGTCATAACATCTTAACTAATCCTGCAACTATTTAATAGGTTTAGGAAGAGAATGGGGCTGGATCCCACTATCCATAGACGAAAGGCTTGAAGGCTTTTTATCCATGCTCCTTTCTGGCAGTCCTTTCTGAGCCTTGTGTGATAGGAGGCTGCAGTGGGGAAGAAAAGGGATAAACCACCCTCTCCTCTCTATTCTGTAGGATCGCCAACTCTGATTTCAGAAATACCTCGAGATTTGGGGGTGGACCGTGGAAGGGTGGGATTTAGGGAAGGAAGGAGCCCTTAGGTAGGTTATAATGCCATGCAGTCCTGTTGGGTAACTTGTTAACTTGACCATGAGACAGTTGCTGTGATTATATAAAAGAGACTAATAAGGGGAAGGGTTACATGGAATAAAACAAAGAACAACTTTCTATTTTAGCACTAACTTGGTTACATTGCTTAGGTGAGCCCACATGGTGCCAATGTAGCAAGGCAGAGATTCACCTCTTGAGGTTAGTGGCCATCACCACCTCCTGTGGCAGCATATTCCAAACACCAATCACACGTTGTGTGAAGAAGTGTTTCCTTTTATTAGTCCTAATTCTTCCCCCCAGCATTTTCAATGAATGCCCCCTGGTTCTAGTATTGTGAGAAAGAGAGAAAAATTTCTCTCTGTCAACATTTTCTACCCCATGCATAATTTTATAGACTTCCATTAAATTCCCCCCCAGACGTCTCCTCTCCAAACTAAAGAGTCCCAAACGCTGCAGCCTCTCCTCATAAGGAAGGTGCTCCAATCCTTCAATCATCCTCGTTGCCCTTCTCTGCACTTTTTCTATCTCTTCGATATCCTTTTTGAGATGTGGCGACCAGAACTGAGCACAGTACTCCAAGTCGCGATTAGCACCACTGCTTTATATAAAGAGACCTTGACAATTCTTGCAGTTTTATTATCAACTCCTTTCCTAATTATCCCCAGCATAGAGTTTGCCTTTTTCACAGCTGCCATACATTGAGTTGACATTCCCGTGGAACTATCAACTAAGACGCCCAAATCCCTTTCCTGGTGTGTGACTGATAGCACTGACCCCTGTAGCGTGTATGTGAAGTTTGGATTTTTTGCCCCTATGTGCATCACTTTACATTTTGCTACATTGAACGGCATTCTCCTGGGTTCCATCCTCAGATCTAGAGCTGACAACCCTACTGGCAAACCCAGCAGCCGAGGAAGATGAGTTTTCTGTTTAAATTGTGCTACTTTTCTTTAAATTGTAGTTTACTGATGATTCTAATTATGTATTGTTTCGTGGAGATTTTGTATGTCCCCCACCTTGTGAAAGGGCTTGGTGGAGGAGGTCAGGAAGGCTCCTATCCTCCTGGCTTTCTACAAACTAGGCAAAACTGAATTATTCAAGAGGGCTTTTCTATGCAGGCAATAGAGTTGCACTATGCTAAATGATTCACAGTTACTTTCAAAGTTATTAGCGACTGTGGTTTGTACTATCAAGTATAGCTTGCTAAAACGAAGATCCTGCTATGGAAGTTTGCATTATTTAACGTGTCATGTTAATATTTATGCTTTGTTTCTGTTCAGCTTTTAGACTTCTGGTTGGTTCTACAACCTTAATTCCATCTGCATGGTTTATTGACTGTCCCATCTGTCAATTGTATAACCCTGTGTAATCCACCTTGAGTCCAAGTGAGAAAGGTAGACTATAAAGCAAATAAATAAACCAATATTTGCAGGATATGAATGCTTTAAATAAACAGATTCTGAGCAAATGTAGCCTCAGCTTGTGGTTTCTGTGGGGATGATCTTGGAATGAATCTTGCAATAGTTCAAAGAGAATAAAACATGTTCTTTTTTACTTTTCATTTGACAACATATCATGTAGCAACGTAGAGTTTAGTAACACAACAGAACCATGAGCTTTTTAACAATTAACATTTCTCTCTTCACAGCTTGCCAGTCCTAAAGTCCATTTCTTTCCTCTTGCTGGCAGCCCAGAAAGTCTCAAGTTGAACACTCTGTGCACCAGCTTTGAAGAGGGTCTATTCAAACTCCCTGCTACACTAACGTAGCCCTTAAACAAGATGTTAAGATCATATAATTCAAGCTCACGGTAGGGCAGACTTGCTTCCCTCTTTTGCTTTTCACTCATCCTGCATTCTTCTACCTCTAAAGACTCCATCCTGCCTGGCTCATTCTATTCCTATGTAGGAGTTATATATACATGTATGGATCAAGTTGTTGTTTTTTCAGTAATGAAATACAGGAAAAGCATAATCCTAAAATCAACAAGAGAATGAAAAACTCAACCATGCAAGAGAGAATATACTTTATCAGCTAAACTGTTATGCTAAGTATACTACAGAGAAAAGTTTGAGGCAAAGTGGAGTTTTCCCATATGACTGTGTGTTTGCATTTGGCTCTTCTGAAATCCTGTGCAATTTAGAACATGGTTGTTACATTATTGTAAGTTTTTTATTTAGTTAGTTACTTCAGCTATAGCCCACTTTTCTTGTTGAGACTCAAGGTGGATTATGCAATGGAAGATAACGCAGTCAAAAAGCACAACACTTCCAACACACTATTATTCATTATTATTAATATTTATTAGACTTGTGACCCACCCTTTCCTGACCGGGACCAGGCTTAGGGCAGCTAACAACTTAAAATTACTAAAATAATCAAAATTCATGTACAGTCAAGCTACAATATATCAGTGGGGTGCTGTGTGGTTTCCAGGCTGTATAGCCGTGTTCTAGCAGCATTCTCTCCTGACGTTTCGCCTGCATCTGTGGCTGGCATCTTCAGAGGATCTGATGGTAGGAATGGAAAGCAAGTGGAATGTAAAGCAAGCACAGTATATATACTCCACTTGCTTTCCATTCCTACCATCAGATCCTCTGAAGATGCCAGCCACAGATGCAGGCGAAACATCAAGAGAGAATGCTGCTAGAACACGGCCATACAGCCCGGAAACTACACAGCACCCCAGTGATTCTGGTCATGAAAGCCTTCGACAATACAATATATCAGTATTTGTAGGTCAAAATCTCCAATCCGATCCAGACAAATTGTTCTATTTGTTATCAGATACTCATCCTTCAATTATGTGCAATGTGACATTGTTGGCCCCGGCTGCTAAGAAAATCCGGACCAAATTAACTTTAGCAGTATGTTAATGGCATGTTTAGAGATTCGGATTTTGCTCCTCAGAATTCTCATTTTAACACATATTTTATGTCATCATTTACATTTTATTTATTATTTGATTTTGTATTGTATTTATTTGCTTCTGTTTTGATTTATAATTTTTTCATATTGTAATGTCCTTTGGCTATGACCATTAAAAGTTTTGACTGACTTCTACTAGAGCAGGGGTAGGGAACCTGCAAACAAGAGCCGCATGCGGCTCTTCTGCCCTTGTACTGCGGCTCCATGAGCCGAGCCGCCGGCCCTATCCTTGCCCACCCTGCAGGCAGCAGGGTGGGCACACCAACTGCCCGCAGTTGGCTGGGCCGTGCCGCGGGCTTCCCCTCTCGCCCGCCCCGTTGGAGCAGGGTGGGTGCTTTCCCGGCAGCCAGCGAGGCCGAGCCACCGGCTTCATCCTTGCCCACCCTGCAGGCAGTAGGGCGGACACATCCATGCGCTTCTCAGAATGAGCGGAGTAAAAGGTTAAAAACCCCCCAATATATATAGTGTTATCTTTATTTTAAATGTCAAAAATTATTTGCAGCTCCAAGTGTTTTCTTTTCCTGTGGAAAACGGGTCCAAATGGCTCTTTGAGTGTTAAAGGTTCCCTCTCCCTGTACTAGAGCTCCAATATCATCCCATTCACCTCCCAGTGACTAATAGCTCCAAAGGGGGGGGGGCGAATTCACACCTGGGAACAGGGTGGAGCTGTACTGGCGGATTTGTCATCCCCAGAGCACTTACCCCGGTGGAGGGGTGGATCCACTGGCAGACTGGCAGGATCTGGTCTGCTCTGCTGTGACAACTTCTCTCATTTGAACAAAGGCTTCTGAAAGTGTCACCTTACAAATGAGTAAGATTGACAGTTTCCAGTACACTGCCGTTCCCTGTTGTAATTCTCGCTTTCAGAAATAGCCTGTCAGAGGAGGTCAGGAAGGTTCCGGTGCTTCTGTTATTTCATGAACTGTGTAAAACAGAATTATTTGGGAGGGCTTTGTTTTCTTTTATAAAAGGGATGATACTGTAGTATAATGGAACACACTTTTATAAAAGGAAGGAGATTGTAGTCTATGCAGCAGTTTAGAAGAAGAAGAAGAAGAAGAAGAAGAAGAAGAAGAAGAAGAAGAAGAAGAAGAGAGGAGTTTGGATTTATATCCCCCCTTTCTCTCCTGTAGGAGACTCAAAGGGGCTTACAATCTCCTTGCCCTTCTTCCCTCACAACAAACACACTGTGGGGTAGGTGGGCTGAGAGAGCTCCCAGAAGCTGTGACTAGCCCAAGGTCACCCAGCTGGCGTGTGTGGGAGTGCACAGGCTAATCTGAATTCCCCAGATAAGCCTCCACAGCTCAGGCGGCGGAGCGGGGAATCAAACCCGGTTCCTCCAGATTAGATACACGAGCTCTTAACCTCCTACGCCACTGCTGCTCCTCTATTCTACGAATTATCTTGATGTTTGACTTCCTATTTTTTGTGCTGTTCTTTTTTGCTTTGTTTTTATGACATGTCATGTCTGGTACTTTATTTTAAAGTGCAATATTGAATTGTTTAAGGTGTTAACTTTTAACGTCCTAAACAGTCTGGGACCATCGTACCTGCGGGACTGCCTTTCCCAGTATAACCCCCAAAGAGCATAGCACTCAACTGAGAACACCTTGCTGGGGGTCCATGATCCTAGAAGCGCCTAGCTGTCCTCAGTGGGGGCCCGAGCTCTGGCTCCGGCCTCATGGAGTGCTTTGTCAATGGAGACTTGGGTCCTGTGGGGATACTGAAGCAGATATTTGTTTAATGTATTGTCGAAGGCTTTCACAGCCGGAATCACTGGGGTGTTGTGTGGTTTCCAGGCTGTATGGCCGTGTTCTAGCAGCATTCTCTCCTGACGTTTCGCCTGCATCTGTGGCTGGCATCTTCAGGGCATGTGAGTCACAAAGAAGTCTGTAGCCTGGGAGTAACAATGAAGATAGCAAGGTCAATAGGTGAATGGATCTGAATAGAAGTATCCTGGTCTTTGTTTCCTTTGATTGATATTGTCTACCAGGCTACTCTATTCAGAGGGCCTCACCTTTTGACCTCACAGTATATATACTCCACTTGCTTTCCATTCCTACTATCAGATCCCCTGAAGATGCCAGCCACAGATGCAGGCGAAACGTCAGGAGAGAATGCTGCTAGAACACGGCCATACAGCCCGGAAACCACACAGCACCCCAGATATTTGTTTGTTTGCTTTTAACCCCAGGCTAGGCTTAGAGCTGCTCACATCATAAATTAAAATTATATGTTATACAGATGTTAAAACCTTGCAAACAATATTCCATTGACTCGGTAAAACATATCAAAATAAGAGCCAGTCTGAGGTGGGAAAGCAGGAAAGAGAAAAGGGCATAACTAAAGCTCCAATAAAAGGGGAAAAATATGTCAGAAATAATTAAGAGAAAAAGGGACAGAATGAAAAATTTCGACAACCGAAAATTGGCTCTTGAGTCTAAATGTATTCTTTCTACTGAATATGTTGTGATTATGAATGTTAACGTGTCTTTAATTGCATGTTTGGTTTCCTTTTGTATGGCTGTCTGCCCCTCAAAATAATAATTAAAATATTTTTTTAATTTGCTTGTTTAGAAGGCTCTTAGCTGAGACTTCTGTTCAGTGACTCATCTTGAGGGGGAAAAAAGCTAGGTGGAAATAAATTACTGCTGTCATGCTGATGTGGATCTCCATTTCTGAGATTAATTTTCTACTTATTTGGTATTTCTAAACCGCCTTGAGTCACTGGAGGAAGGCGGTACACGAATCGTGTAATAATAACACTCATATGCCCTTTTAACAGAGGTGTGAAAACTACGCAGACAGCTCTGTGGTGCTACCCTCTTTTCATGTAGCCACATCCCACTGTTTCCAGAATTCCTAGGGTTGTGAGTTCTGGGTTGGGAAATTGCTAGGGTTTCAGGGCAGTCCCTGGGGAAGGTACCCGGAGGGGTGGAGTTTGGAAGAGGAGGGAGCGCTGTGGGGATGTGATGCCGCAGCATCCGCTCTTTGAAGCTGCCATTTCCTCCAGTAGAATGAAAGAACTTAAGGACTTCCTTATGAATTGCATAATGGATTTTGCCACTATTAAATGTTAATTGTTTCCTTTCATTATGTTTCAGTTCTATAGGTACTAACAACTGCATACAGACTAGTTTTTTTGTTTTTGCTATTTGATCTTACTTTATTATGATGTTAAGGTGTTATGATTGTTATTGTGTTATAATACTATGATGATATAATGTTGTATTGAAATGTTGCTATGCAACGTTATTATGCTGATTATGTTGATTATTGATAAGTGAAATATTGTTTATTGTTGTTGTAGCCTGACATCTGACTATTGTTATGTTTCTAATGTTGTATTGTTCTATTATGATTGCTGATGTTTTGATTTTGTAATACTGCTTATTGTTGCCTATATTATGTGTGTTGTACACCGCCCTGAGCCCTCCGGGGGAGGGTGGTATAGAAATTAAATTACCATACCATACCATAGTTCATATCTGGGTTCTGGTTAGCTTAATGGGCATTTGATTATTCAGTGAACTTAGATACATATTTTTCGTTTGTATGCAGCAATTCTTAACTGTAAAGCACTACGGTGTGCTTTTTCGATTGGAAACAAAATACACCAGATAATTGTTTTGTTATTGGTTAAATGCAGCAGTGGGATCCAAAAATTTTAGTAACAGGTTCCCATGGTGGTGGAATTCAAACTGTGGCGTAGCGCCAATGGGGCTGGGCGGGGCATGACGGGGGCATGGCCAGGCATTTCGGGGGCAGGGCATTCCTGGTTGGGGCTGTGGCAAGGACGCAGCCGCTGCGCCGGTCCTTGGGCGGGAAACGAATGCAGGCAGGCACAGGCTGCCACACACACCGGTGCACCTCCTGCTAGACTGCTTCAAGTTCTGCGCGCTACTGCTGAGAGGAGGGACGTAACTAAGGCAAAAATCACATGGCAAAATCACCAATTAGTAACCCCCTCTCAGCACACACAAATAATTAGTAACCTACTCTCGGGAACCTGGGAGAACCTGCTGGATCCCACCTCTGGTTAAATGTTTTGTTATTGGTTAAATGTTTGTTTATTCAAAGCTTATAGCTGTGAGTCATTTTCAGTGTAACTTTTGAGTATTTTGTGTACTTAGCGGTTGGCAACCCTACACCCCAGTGAATGGGCAGCTGTACAGCACAGATAACCTGCTGCCCGGCCCATTGCACTAGGACGGGGTACGCTACCAGACCTAGTTGAAAAGACTGTAGAAACTGTCTCACTTTCTTGTTTCGAGAGGCTGCAAGAAAGGTAACAGTTATGTTTTTTATATGGGAATAAATCTCTTGCTCACTTAATTTGCAGCCTAACAGAACAGGCTGTTTATTGCTAGAATTAAGCAGTGCAGGCTTGCTTCAGTTCAGAAATAACCTTTTAGGGCCTGATGCTTTTTAGTTGTGGGGCTTTATTGTTTTCTTTATGCACTCCATCTGGGTTTCCTTCGGCACTGAATGGAACTCCTGTAAAGTCTTATTATTCCTTCCATAGCTGTTACCAGTTCTACAGTTTTGGGCCAGGTAACATTTCCTTTTTTGCTATCAACTGTCCTTGGATTTTCTCATTATGCCCCCCACAAATGAATATGCTTCTCAGTATTTCCTTCAGACCGCTGCCTCATGAGTAGTTTTCAAGGAACGAAACGTCTTGACTTTGGTTGCTTCCACACAGAGGTTTTGCTCCGTGTTTCCTTTCAAACAACAACAGCAGAGTTTCTGGAAGTCTTTATAATGTTTCAGGGAATAACACTGGATCTTCTAGGCCTAGGGTGTTGTGGATTTTCCGGGTTGTATGGCCACGTTTCAGTAGTATTATCTCCTGATGTTTCGCCTGGATTTATTTATTTATTTATTTATTTATTTGTTTGTTTTTGTTTGTTTGTTTGTTTGTTTATTTATTTGACTTGATATACCGCCCCATATGCAGTACACATAAAATCTGGTATACGGTATGATATATTTAATGTACATACCGCCCTTCCCCAAAAGGCTCAGGGTGGTGCACAACAATATAACAACAACATAAATAAACATAACATCGTTGAACAAGCATCAATAAACATAGGGTAAATAAGCACAGAATCATAACATCATAAACAGAATATCATGAACATAGCAACATCAGAGCCCTGCGGGACATCTATGGGTTCCGTAGGGCCTGTAAGACCGAGCTCTTCCGCCAGGCTTTTATAGCTTGCCAGCTGACCTGATAAGTACATTGTGACCTCCCCTGGGTGCCTATTATGGGGTTTTATTGCCATCTTTTATCGTTTTGCTGTTTAAAGTTTTAAATGGTATGGTTGTTGTTCAAACCAGTTTTATATTGTATTGTTTTAACTGATTTGACATTGATGTTTGCTGCCCTGAGCCCTATTGGGAAGGGCAGGATGTAAATCTAATAAATAAATAAATAAAAATAAATAAATAAATAAACATAGACATAGCATTATAATACCAATAAATATCATCATCATCATCAACCTTTTTATTGGCATAAGTTTAAAATACAACAGGGAGGTTGAGGAGAATCAAGTTAAAATAAGTAGGTTCAGACATTTCCTGCAGTTAAAACCATAAATAAATAAATAAATTAAAATCTGTGGCGAATCTGCTGTGCCAGCGCCAGGAATTTGGCAACGTCTAGGGATCTCTGAGGAGACTGATCACAAAGCAGAAAGAAGGATTTGACCTTGTCTGGTGAGTAGGCATAGTTCTCAGTGTGTGGGTCTATATATTGTCTTCTGGATGAAGTATATAGTTCGCAATCTAGGAGGATGTGCTCGATTGTTTCAATGGCTTTTTGTGAGCAGGGACACGTTCTTTGTTGGTATGGGATCTGGAGAAATCTGCCACTCAGGACTGCTGAAGGTAGGGCATTCAGTCGGGCTAGCATTAAGGTACATCGGAGATATGGTGAAGATATATTGTAAAAGTACCTTGGTAGCCCTTTACTGAAGGGAAGAGGGTTAGGAACCCACTACGGTACAAATACCCTTCATGTATTGAGTAAGATAGCAGTTGATTTTCGATGTCGAGTAGCCTTATGGGTAGAAGTTTGACTATTTGCGCTTCATCCATGTTTATGAAGAAGTCTAAGAGTGAAGCCCTAGCGAATTGATTTTTTCCTTGATCCAGGAGACTCCAGGTGGAGAGGTAGGAATCCCGAAAGCATTAAGCTTTGTTAGGCTGTCCTGTTCTGATCGGAAATGGAAGCGCTGCCAGTATCCCAGCGAGAGAGAGCCATATACGTGTTTCGAGAAGATTTAGACCCTAATTCCGAACATAAAGAGAGAGATGACACGCTATTCGAAATTCCAAAATAGTTTGCAGAAGAAGCTAGATTGTAATATAGACTCAAGAGGCTTTAGATTATGATTTAGCCAGATTGGAGCGCCATACAAGGTTTTTTGGGATCAGTTTGCCTTCCAAAGGCTCTCACCACTGCTTTCTTTGGGGCGCTTATTGACCCCCTTGGGAGTAGAAAAGAACTTAGCCTAATTGCTGCAGCGCACTGATTGGTGGAGAGAGGAGATGTGCTTATGCTAGCGGGTCCAATTCAAGTTATATTGGAAATGGATTCCCAAGTAGTTGAAACTTTTGACTTGGTCAATTCTGTTCCCACTGATAGACCATATTGCTGGTTTCCATGCTTTTGAGAATGTCACGATTTTAGTCTTCTCATAGTTTATTGTAAGTTGATTGCATTCGCAGTAGTCTGCGAAGGCGTGGAGTAGATGTTTCAGGCCTATCTTGGTATGCGAGAGTAATACCGTGTCATCAGCATATAGAAGGGTGGTCAAGGGGGCGTTGCCAAGGATGGGAGGGTGAGCTCGAGCAGTTGGAAGGGAATTTGGAAGGTCCTGTAGAAACAGGTTGAAGAGAAGAGGTAGAGACACAACCTTGCTTGACGCACCCTTAGTATTAGAAATTATTCCGGAGATTGCATGAGCCGGTAGGATTGTAACGTATGCTGCAAGTGGTGGCAGTATAAAGTCTTTGGATGAGAAGAAGTAAGCGCTTCTCTATCCCCAGAGCACTTAGTTTGTTCCAAAGAAGTTGCCTGGGGATTGAATCAAAGGCACTCCTCAGGTCGAGGAACGCAACATATAGTCCAGAGTTCTTGGTTTTTCCATATTTCTCGGCGAGGTGCCTCAGTACCGCACAGTGGTCGTACGTGGAGTGGCCCTTGATGAAACCGATTTGCTCAGGACCAAGTACAGGAATGGCCCAATAAATATCCATACAGCACAGTAATAATTGAACATATAAATATCATAAATACAATTAAACCAACTGAGATCGGATTACCATAAATTAAGAGTAATTCAGTAGACAGATGTCGTCACCAAAGGAATACAAAGGTAAACATATAGCCATGCCATTCCCTCTTTTGGTTTATGCTGGGTGAGGGCTCGCAGATTAGTAATGCAATCTCCTGTACAGGACTGCACCACAAATCTCCACCTGTCATAACCTGACCCTCTGTGGGCTCAAGGCACGAGAGCTTGCAGCGATTGTGATACCCAAATAATGAGATTTTCATGTATGTGCACACCCACCCACAATGAGTAAAAGCAGAGCAGATGGAAGAAATGTGCTGCTGATACACATGATTATGGCTTCTAGGAGTTTTCAGTGCAATATCAGATGTTTTCAGTCAGATGCTAGTTAAAAGAACCTCAGCTCAGAAATGAAGAGCTGATGCAGATGAAATAGGTCTGGGACATCTGTATTTGTTATAGCTGCCTCTCATTATCTTTCGGCTTTCAGCATGAAAATGTGTGAAAAGACAGGAAATGACCAGAGGTCTAGCACTCTTCAGCTATTATACATAACGTCAGTAAAATTCTGGGCTGCTTGCTAAGAAATTCACCCTGATTCATGTTAATAGTGTGTTTCATAATGGGAATGTGATGATCATAACTTCAGCATCAGAAATTCTTTCAGTTACATCATAGCTTCCTGTATTTCTATTGCTGATTTTTATTCCTTTTATACTCTATCTTTCCATTTACATATTTATTTTCCATAGTCTCCAACTGATATTTCTGTTTTCAAGGCAAGAGATGAACAGAAGTAGTTTCCATTGCCTGTCTCGGTGTCGCAAATTTGGACTTCCTTGGTGGTCTTCGATCCAAATAACCAGAGCTGACCTTGCTTAGCTTCTGAGATCTGATGAGATTGGGCTAGCCTGGATTATCCAGGTCAAGGTTAGAGAGTCAAAGAGGTGGTTTGCCATTTCCTGCCTCTGTGTAGCACACTTGGACTTTCTTGGTAGTCTACTATCCAAATAACCAGAGTTGACTCTGCTTAGCTTCTGAGATCTGATAAGATTGGGCTAGCCTGGATTATCTCACAGTCTCACAGAGTCCCACAGAGGTAGTTTGCCATTGCCTGCTTCTGTGTACCAACCTTAGACTTCCTTGTTGGCCTACCATTCAATTACTAACCAGGGTCTACCCTCCCTGGCAAACAAAACCTGACAAACAAAACCTGACAAGGTCAGGCAAGCCTGGGCCCCACAGGTGAGGGCTCTGTTATCTGTACAACATACAAATAAGAGTGGCCATTTGGTTGGTAAAATAAATATATGGGTAACCCATGTCCCCGTGCAGGCCATCTGGTCACATGGGCGGACGCAAAATCACTCCCCACGTGACCAGGAAGACGGCTCCACTCCCTGCCCCCATGTGACCAGGAAGAAGGCAAGGGTGGGGTCAAGGGTGCTTGAAGACGACGAGGCAGCAGGACTTCCTTGCCAACTTCCTGGTCACGGGTAGGGCGGTGGGAAGGGGGGGGGCAGAGCCCAGGGGCACCTGGAGACAATTTGTCTCTGGTGCCATTTGCCCTTGATACGCCTCTGTCTCCCCACACCACCTGGCGTGCCATTTTTGATCGTAAAAATATGTTGAGATAAAATAGTAAATCTTTCCTTACCCAGTGCCATGGCCTTGATCAATGTTGCTCTTTTCCCACTTGGATGGGGGTTTGTTTTCAACTAAATTATGCCCAATCACAGGTCTCCAAGGTCATGTGTAACTTGACTATCTGCTTAGCAGCTCTGGCTGGGTAAACTGCCTTGCTGGTCGGCCATCCAAGAGTTAGCTGCTGTGAGCTCTCTGGAGGAGAGATGGGGCATACGAGTGATAAATAAAAATAAAATACGGCCAAGTACTGTCAGAAAAATGGTCATTATTGAGAATATTTACGGGAACTGTAACAAGCACGGAGGCTTATGCTAATTAGAAAAGCAAGTTGGCTAATTTATGGAACAATGAAATTAATTTTTATACTGTGGTAATCAATTGTTATTCATAACCTACTATGTAATGCAAATGGAAAAGTATGTGAACAAAAAAAATAGGTAGATTGCACCATGACTTCAGGCCTTTTCTAGAGCAGTTGATCAACTGAGGTGATCTTCTCCCAAAGATTAATGGCTTTGATGGACTTCCAAAATATCCTTGGGTGTTTTGCCACCCAATACTTACCCTGTTATGGTCAGAATGGTTTTCTGAGATAGGAAGTTGACTTGGGCATTGAACAACGATTTCTACCCTATGGCATGTCTCTGATATTGAATGATCACTTATATTGAAGTGGTGAGAGTGTTACCACAAAGTAACGGGTTAAAATTATTAAACTCAAAAGAAGCTCAAGCCGATACAGAATAAAATCAAAGAGATATTTTATTCGGCCAACAACAGGCAAGACAGTATCAGAGGAGCCACGCAAAATGGCAGCGGGTTCTTACTTTTATAGGATAAAGACAGGTTACATCAAAATGGCAGAAAAGAATACACCCCGAACATGCCCACATCATCAATCAATCTTGTAAAAAGGTGGAGATTTTCCCTTTCCCCAAAACATTTGGGGATGGCTAAAATGCTTATTGGAAGATGTCAGTATTTCACCCTTTGACGTTTGGTGAACTAAGGCCCTGCCTTTACTTTATCAGCATTGTTCTTTGTTGCCCTATTTTCCAGACAAAGAGCCTAAACCAGGGGTAGGGAACCTGCGGCTCTCCAGATATTCAGGAACTACAATTCCCATCAGCCTCTGTCAGCATGGCCAATTGGCCATGCTGGTGAGAGCACTGATAAGGAGGTAATATTCGAGTTCTAACCTAAACAGGGGTGAGGAACCTCTGCGGCTCTCCAGATGTTGAGACTGAATTCCCATCAGCCTCTGTCAGCATGGCCAATTGGCCATGCTGGTAGAGCGATGAGATAGGCATCAGAGAAACGCGGAAGTCCTAACCTAATATGTTGCTTCTCTGTATCAGAAAAGGGCAACTTCAAGGTATCTTTTGGAGACATTAAGACCTCAAAAACAGTTTAGTTCGCATATTCTGTAGAATTAAGAACAAGGGGCATTCTTCAGGGTTATCAAGCCTGCTTAGTAACAGTGAAAGAACAGTAAGCATGATTTCTTTGGTCGGCAGCTTTATGGTTGCCATCTCCCCATTATAGGAAATATAAAGGGGGGAAAGAAGGAAACAGCCTTACTTATTAGTGGAATTAAAACCTTTCCCCCTTTTCTCTGCGCCTACAAGAGTTTCCACTCCTTCCACTGAAGGCCCCAGCAACTTTGCCATGTGCTGTTAATAAGGGTCCCCTGACTCTGTCAGAACAAAATAGGAGGGGACTACAGTGAAATGGTGAGGTATGAAGGGAACACAGGAAGCAGTCTTATTGCTGGATCAGACACTTGGCCTTTCAAGGTGAGGATTGTCTACTGAAATTGGCAGCAGGTGATCAGAGCCCCAGACAAAGGTCTTTCACTTCATCTACTACCAGATCTTTATCTGCAAAGCTTGGCTACCAATGCTTAAAACATGGAATGATAACCCCACCCGCAATACAATGCACTCAACCTCACCTTTGCATAGCAAGTTCCACCCAAACGCTTAATGATTGGTTCCCCACCCTGGGACATGGACAATATACCCCACTAAACTTTCCCTTCGCACTAGACACAGTGTGAAACAGACTTTTCTCCTGTGATACACCTCTGAAGATGCCAGCCACAGATGCAGGCGAAATGTTAGGAGCAAGATCTACCAGAATACGGCCGCACAGCCCAGAAAACCCACCACAACCAGTACTATCAGATCCTTTAATTGGAGAGTGCCAGAGACTGAACCCGAGACCTTCTTCACTCCAAGTAGATGCTCTACCCCTCAACCACAGACCCTCAGTGGAGGCCTGTGTTCCATTACATTCATGGATCTCATAGTAGGCCATAAGCGCCTAGTTTTAAAATATTTTTCCCTACAGGCTAGAGCCCACTATGCTCCCATTATTCCAACACTATGAAGCAACAGAAGCAACCAGGGTGGAAAACTCAGGAGGAATGTAGCACAATACAAGAAAAAAGGTCATTTGACCTACCACTTCTCTGTCAACATTACACTCAGCCAGCAACACCCAGCAGAACTTTTGACTCTGGGTTATGAGGGCTATCCTATCCTTGCCTAAGTTCTGATCAGATCCAATCTTTAGTAGCTCTTGTGGACAAAAATGCTCACATCCATTCTGGCTTTGATCCCACATTGAATGTAGGCCCTGTGCAAAATATGTCCCTGCATTGTGGAGAATGAACTTCGGTTGATACTTGAAGATGTGGACAAAACCTGTGCAAAACCTGGAGCCCCTCGGGGATAGGGTGGTATAAAAAGCGAAATAATAAATAAATAAATAAATAAATAAATAAAACAATTAAAAAAAATCACACCTAAAGACCAGTCTTCTAATATACTTTTTTTTTTTTTGGCAAAGTGAGCAGATGCTGGTTATCTTTAGCCTATTTATTTGGCTTTCAGGCCAGTTTATGGACTGGAACTAGCTAGGTTGCCTTGAGAATTATTGGTAGGAGCTCCAGAGTCTGTCTGTCTGTCTGTCTGTCTGTCTGTCTGTCTGTCTGTCTCTCTCTCTCACACACACACAGACAGACAGACACAACACTTGCCCCATGTCTCAAACTAAATAGCCTCAAGTAAACAGCTTAGTGGTACTTTGGAGAGTCAGTGTGGACCAACATGAACTGAAATTCCAGTCCAAGATTCCAATCCCCCACTCTACCATGGAAGCTCACTGCGTGGTCAGGAGCTAGTCACAGACTCCCAACCTATCCAACTTACAGAGTTGTTGTGAGGGTAAAACAGAAGGAGGAGAACAGTGTAAGCCAGTTTGGGTCACCGTTGGAGAGAAAGGTGAGGTATAAATTAAGTAAATAAATACTCTGAGATCCTTCTCTGTTATTTGTGAATCAGGCTGTGCGCCCCGCCCAATTATATGGAGTCCATAAAATACCATCCTTTTTGTGGACTTTCTGCCATCACTTATGACTTATGGCAACCCTATAAATTAATGGCCTCTGAAAGTCTTATCGTTAACAGTGTTGCTCAGGTCTTGCAAACTGAGGGGCGCGGCTTCCTTTGTAGAGTCAATCCATCACATGTTGAGTCTTCCTCTCTCCCTGTCTCCTTCATCCCTTGTGGGTACAGCCACGCCGATCCATGCTACCACAACATCTTGATCGGCTTACTGTAACATGCTCTTGAAGACAACTCCAAAGCTTCAGCTAGCAGCAAATGTGACTGTAACTCTTGTGATCACATGATACTCATATTACAGTGTCTGTGGCCCTTTCCCCACTTACCTTTTTCCGAGGGTTGCTGCCCGCAATTCCCAGCGCGTGGCATCCCTGGCGCGCGCCTGGGCGTCCCCACGACGCGGGGTCATCAAAAGGCGCCCTTTGAAAGAGCGCCAGGAATGCCTCGCGCTGAGGGGGCGCGACAGCAGCAGCGTCGGGGCGGCTGCACTGTCACCGCCCCTCTCGTGGGGAGTGCTGGGGGACCCCACGCCACTCTCCTCAAGTAGTCTGGGGCTTAAGTTAAGTAGGGAAAGGCCCTGTGTTGGCAACTTGTTAGCTTTCAGGTTCACCTCACGGTTCTGATTCCCATCTTTAAAGGCCTTCTCAACCTGGAGTCCACATTGCTGAAGGATTACATCTCTGGAGCAGACCTGTGCAAGTCACCCTCAAAGGCAATTTTCTAGCTACCCCATGTTCTTACCTCCTTCTAAAAATCAAGATTTCTCAGTTATGGCACTGATGTTTGGGAACAGCTTGCCTGTGAATATTTGCCAGGGCCTTGCTGCTGTGCCCTTTAGAAGGGATTGTAAGATCTCTTTGTTTGAAAGGGCATTCTCTCAACAGCTAATATTGTCATGGTGGTGTACAGAATGCATATAAGGGCTTTTTGGCAAGCTGTTTTTGCTCCTGTTTTTATTATGTTTTTAACCATTGTGTTTTAACATCTTCTGTTAGCCCACCTTGAGCTCTTAAAAAGGCAAGTTATATAATTTTTTCTTTTAAAAAATTAAGTGGTTTAATTAAATTTTGTTACGCGAAAGTTGTTCCATACCTTTTGAATCCAAACCATTCTATGGCAATAGGAGGAAGGAAATATGGAAAGCATGCAGGCTTGGGATTTTGACAGTCCCATGCAGGAACATTTGGCAGCAGATGCTGAGAAACTCATAGGCTATTTATGCGCTTGTGGTCTGCTTTGCATTGAGCATACATTCCCTTTGGACCGGATTCTTGGTTATGCACGCTTCCCGCCTCTTCAAAACTCATTGTTCTCTCAAACCCCTTCAGAATAATGCACATTCAACCCACTTTCAATCCACTTTGCAGCTGGATTTTTACTGTGCGGAATTGCAAAATCCACTTGCAAACAATTGCGAAGAGGATGGAAAGTGCATTATTCTGCATGTGCGGACAGGTCCTCAGAATAGAGAATCTCCACTGTTTCAAAACCTGGTAAAGAGTGCCCCTGCCTTGCAGAGAAAGCAATCAGCATGTGCTTTGCTTTCTATGGCTCATTCCGCACACGCAAAATAATGCACTTTCAAGCTGCTTTCACAACTGTTTTTGCCATTCCGCACAGCTTCAAAGAGTCCTGAAAGCAGCTTGAAAGTGCATTATTCTGCGTGTGCGGAATGAGCCTATGATTTTCTGTCTCCTTACCCTTTCCCCCACCCACCCAACAGCAGCTCCTCCCAGCATTACAGAGCGATCCAAAGGGCTCCCTTTAAAAACAAATGTAAAGGAGTTGGGTCTGTTGCTTGAGAAATAGACCTGTGAAACTGACATGAGAGTAGTGTAGCCAAGTATCACTAAGCCACACACACCCCTTTTAAAAAACCATCAGGCAATCTCTCAAGACTGAGTTTACACAAAAAGGCCTAAGAAGCGGGGGCTGGGCAAAATGGCGGCTGGGCAGGGACACTTCGCAGCTGGAGGATCCCTGTTTAAGCAAAAAATCTGCAGGGAAACCCCACCCCAAAGCAAACAGCCGCATGGGAAGCAGTAAGCATATAAAAGCCCACAAGCATGATTCCCAGTATTACCAGGCTGTGGCTTAGTGGTAGGGCATCTGCTTTGCATGCAGAAGGTTTCGGGTTCAATTCCTGGTGTCTCCAGTAAAAAAGATCAGATTGTAGGTAGTATAAAAGACCTCTGCCTCTACCTAAGATCTTACAGAGCTCTTACTAGTCAGAGTATGTAACCTCTATCTGTGGGTTCTGTGGGGCAGAACTTGGAATGAGATTGCAACAACAATTTTTAAAAACAAAATGGTTTACTTAACATATAACATCAAACATCAACATTTAACATCACACTTCAAGGTCCTGTTCAGGTTGCATTTTCAAGTCCTTCTAGTTACAGTCTTGTAATGCCAAGTCCATTCCTTCTTGCAAGTGGGTTGGCTCCTGAAGACTCCAAGGGCTTGGTGAACAGGATTCAACATGGTGAAGGTTTCCAGGAGAACTCTCACCCATTACAACCACAAAAACCCTTAACAAGGTGTTAAGGGCTTATGGAAATCAAGGTCCAAGTCTGGCAGCCTTGTCTCCTCCAAACTAGCTCTGCAGCCTTCTGCTGCTTTGAGTCTCCACCCCTTTCTGGGTCAACCCATTCTGAGCATGGGGGTTACAAGTACACAAGACTGACCCTGATAGACTTGATGTAAGGGAGCTTCATGTGCACGGAATTTCTTGCAAGAGGTGCTTTGAGAAGCGTTAAGAGAAAGCAGAATGTTGCAAGAAGGATTAGATGAGTGTAGTAAATGCATATTGATCTTTTTAAAATATGTCATGTCATATTTCTCTCACTTCAGGATTTGTAATGCCATAATATTAACCATCCCTCACACTAAATTACCAATTTTCTCAAACAAAGAGAGCAAAGAGAGCAAACATACGACCGTGTCAAACACATATAAATGTCTTAAATAAATACTTTCACAGACTGCTAAAATTGAACTCGGAAAATCGCTGAACTGGTTCAGAATTTCCCTTACTATTTCCCCCCCTTGGCATTTATTTAACACCATTTGTGCAGACAAAATTTTAAAATGAATTTGCAAAATCTTATGAATGAATTTGAATTCTTGCTGGTGGTTGCTTTATGTATTACAGCATTAGGGTAAAGGTAAAGATAGTCCCCTGTGTCAACACCATGGGGTGACGCCATATCCCGATATTTACTAGGCAGACTATGTTTACAAGGTGGTTTGCCATTGCCGTCCCTAGTTGTCTATACTTTACCCTCAGTAAGCTAAGTACTAATTTTACTGACCTTGGAAGGATGGAAGGCTGAGTCTGGAGCAGCAGTGGCATAGGAGGTTAAGAGCTTGTATATCTAATCTGGAGGAGCTGGGTTTGATTCCCAGCTCTGCCGCCTGAACTGTGGAGGCTTATCTGGGGAATTCAGATTAGCCTGCATACTCCCACAAACGCCAGCTGGGTGACCTTGGGCTAGTCACAGCTTCTCGGAGCTCTCTCAGCCCCACCTACCTCACAGGGTGTTTGTTGTGAGGGGGGAAGGGCAAGGAGATTGTAAGCCCCTTTGAGTCTCCTGCAGGAGAGAAAGGGGGGATATAAATCCAAACTCTTCTTCTTCTTCTTCTACCTTGAGCTGGCTACCTGAAACCCACTTCCTTTGGGATTGAACTCTGGTCATGAGCAAAACTTTGACTGCAGTACTGCAGTTTATTACTGTGTGCCATGGAGCTCCTATTACAACATTATTCTGGCATTATTTTTCAGTTGTCAATCTGTATTGATTCTCTGTGAGAAAGGTACGTTAAATAAAATAGATGAATCAATAATACTAGATACGGTGGTAGAAAGATGATCAGCTGGAGAATTCAAAAGATGCGGAAGTGATGTCATTGTGTTGGGCAATGGTCTACCATTGGCCCAAAAGGGTAATGCTGGGAGTGATGTCACCGAGAGCGTGAACAGAATGGCTAGATTTGATAAAGTTCCAGAGAGTTCCAGAGTTTGAAAAGTTGAGGAAGGGGTAGATGGCAGGAGGGGGAGAAGACATCCCAGAGAAGCTGTCACAGGTAGGACGCAATGTCAAATCTTCTGGGTACGGGGGTGGGGGGGCACTGAGGCTGAAGTAAGCTCTGTGCACCTACCTTGACGATAACTCTGCCTGGTATTGCATTGAAGAGTGGTGAGCATTTTTATCTAGGGATCTGTCACTCAATAACACCCTCCGCTCACAAAAAAATACATAAGAGGGGAAACTCAAGCTTGTTTGTGATGAAGGACCAAAGGAAAAGGAGCAGTTTCAATTCTGCCACGCGATAGTGAGCTAGGATCTGAAACCCAGCCTCTTGGCAGTTTTGCCTCTTCAGAAAACCGACTCCTATGCAAAGTTGCTTGAAGGATTCCTTTCAGAATCCAGTTATTGCAAGGAAACACAGCCATCTGACCAAAGCCTTTGGCCACAAGCAGGAAAGCCAATCTGCCAACACCCCATGGATCATCCTAAAGCCTATACAAGCATGTAATCTGGGTACAGTCCAGTATATGAGACGCCACTGAATTTATATGTGCACTAAAAGCCCTTCTCCCAATCCACCTTTGGGAGCCATAAACAATCTCCTGAGCGTCTTGAGAGGGTGAGATAAAAATGTTGTCAGGTGACTGGCAGCGACTGTCCCGGGTCTCTGCTAAAGCTCTTCCTGATCACCTACAGCCAGCATCTTCTTTTAACTGGAGATGTAGAGCATATAAACTGGGACCTTTCCTGCTGCATTTGTCCATTGGGCCATTATTTCGCTGTTGGCACTTCTCTGGTGGAATTTTCCCAACTTTTTAACCTGTTTTGTCACCTCAGAGCTTTTTGTAAAAAAATGACAAGGAAGGTTGTTTTCTGCCACAATAGCTGTAGCACAGGAACAATCTATTTCCATGTCAACTTTGCTGTTTTTAAAATGAGAGCTCCAGTCCTTTTTGTTGTGGAGGTACGAGAGGAATGGTGCAAACTGTGATTTTCCTTTTGCCTGGAAAGTAACAAGGAGGGGAAGCTACGCCATGGCTGGAGGGATACTATTTGTGGCCATTTCCACATGGGTTATTTGCTCCAGATTCAGTGTTGTTGGGAAAAATGTTTTCTTCCTGCTTCCTCACAGAATTGTGGTACATTTGGTCACCTGTTAGTGTTCCCCTAGTTTTTCTCTGCACTTTTCCAAAATTGTTTTGCTAAAGTTTTGGGGAAAGGTTGCAGCAAAATCTGTTGCATGGGTAGGATCAGATTTTTCTGGTCCTGTCCACAGGGCTGTCATTTTCCATGCCCCATCTCTACAATAGTCATTTCCTCCCCCCAAACTCAAGCCTTTTTCATTACAGATATAAAAGGGGAAAGGCATCTCTCTGCAATGAAAGTGGCTAGAGATCTACTTAAAAAAAATAAAGTTGGGAATCTGGAGACCCCTATTCACAGAATTTTTATAATGCCATAGTGACTCATTTGCCCATTTAAGAAGAAATAGAGGAAAAGCCCGGGCGGGCGGGGGCGGGGGACTTCCAGGGGACTGGGGCAGGGAAAACCTCCTATGCGGAAGCCCTCGTGCTGCTATGCTATATTAGCAGTTGCACCAGCAATGGTGAAACCATACAAGCCTGTCTTTGTGTGGAAACATCTGTATGCGCATGTTGCTCTTTAATATTATACTATGCCAAGAATGTAATCCTTCAAGCATGAAGCAAAGAACAACAGCAGCAAAAGAATCGCAATCACCACAGCAGCTGTAACAGCTATGCCTGCAAGAGGCAATGCAGAGTCCCTGTGGACCACATGTGACAGGAGAAAGTAGAAAAAATCAGGGGAAGGTGCACAGAAAATTCCTACATGTAGAAGCTTTACCGTTTATCCCTATGCTTCTGCATTTTCAATAGCAATGAAAGCTGCCTGGAGAATTCTCATTGTCTAGAAATGTCCACTGCGGCCATGAACTGTATGCCAATGAACTTTTAATTCAGCTCTGCCTCTTTTATGAAATTATACTGTGTTACATTCAGCAGGTTTAAGATGTCCCTTGAGATTTGGCATGGTCACAGTGTCGGGCTAAGATCCGTGAGGCTTGGCTTTGTCCCAGCTTTGCCACAGAAGATCACAGGGTGTCCCATAGGTGTAGCTACCATGAGGACAACCAGGGACAAATGCCCTGGGAGCCCCCATGGGGGTTATGTTGGGGGGAGGAATCGCCCCCACACTTCCAGGAAGGAGGAGGGGTGTGGTTGGGCCTCTGCGCGACGTGTGCTTGCCACCCGGGCCAAGGCCTGCTCAGGCGGCGTGTGCACGTAGAGCTGAGGCCCAGCCATGCCCCCCTCCTTCCCAGAAGTGACTGGGTTTTGCCCCCCTGGCGGTGCCCCCCCAACCCCAACCCCCACTTACCTGAGTTCAGCCAGCTGCTTTTTGCAGCCTGGAGGGGAAAGCAGCCTGGTGGGAACTACACTTCCCAGGAGACCTTGCGAGTGAGTTTTTTTGTCCCAGGCACCATTCCCGCCCGCCTCCCCACGCCACTGGGGTGTCCCTGGACCAGTCTCTCTCTCTCTCTCTCTCTCTCTTTGTCCACCTAACCTACCTCACAGGATTGATGTGCTAATAAATAAAGAGGAGGGGAAAACAACATTATAAGTGGTTTTAGGTCCCCACAGGGGAGAAAAGCAAAGAATAAATAGCTAAATAAATAAAATGTTACCTTGTCTGGCACACACAGGTATGATGTTAATCAAATATAAGAGCAGGAACAGTGATTTAGACTATAATTGTATAAATTCCTTACCTCCATGCAGAGATTTCAGGCAGTGGAGGTTTGGTAAAAACTATTGCAATAAAGTACCCTGGGGAGAGAAAGATAGCCATTAAGCTATGGGATAAAATATAAGGTACCGTGTTTCCCCGAAAATAAGACAGTGTCTTATATTAATTTTTGCTCCCAAAGATGCGCTATGTCTTATTTTCAGGGGATTTCTTATTTTTCTGTGTTCTGTTCGTCGGGCATGCTTCCAAACAAAAACTTTGCTACGTCTTACTTTCGGGGGATGCCTTATATTTCGCACTTCAGCAAAACCTCTACTACGTCTTATTTTCAGGGGATGTCTTCTATTCGGGGAAACAGGGTATGTCCAATGTATTGGATCACAAATCTCTAGGAAGGATACATGGAGCCAGAGAAAAGGGATACAAAACCCTTCCTTTCTGCTGGCAAACGTGGAGCTGAAGGGAAACTAGAAGCTCCTTCTACACCCTCATGGTGTTTCCTCACAGCGCTGAGCGAATAAGTGTTTTTAAGGTGACTTCCTTCAATGTTCCTCTATTTGTGAGTCTAGTGTCAGGCATATTGTGCATTCATGCCCTAAGAACATTATCTTCCTCTGAGAGAAGATTTCAGCATGTAAAACAAAAACAGTGCTAATAAATCTGCTAAAATAAGATGCAGTATGAAGTTCTCCTGTTTTGAAATACCATCTGCCATTTTATAACTGCCTGGCAGAAATGTATCAACATGACACGCCATTTTGAAAACAAATCTAAAAACTGAGAACACAACAGCAAAACAATTGGTGCTGGAAAATCTATGATTTGATTTCTTTAGCATAGGGAATTTCAGCCTGGCGGGTCTCCACACTCTTACAGAAAGGTCTCAGAGAACTAACAGGAGTAATCTTTTCATGTTACTGGTTCTGGTGGGTTTTCCGGGCTGTGTGGCCGTGGTCTGGTGGATCTTGTTCCTAACGTTTCGCCTGCATCTGTGGTTGGCATCTCCAGAGGTGTATCACAGAGGGAAGTCTGTTACACACTGTGCCTTCGACATTACATTTTCATGTTAACATTTGATAAATGGTAAAAGTCTGCAGTTTTGTGAACTTTGCTCAGCGCTCTTCTACCCAGCCAGTGGACCTCGAGCATAAAAATGTCTTCCCCAAGGCATCGTAGGGAAATCCTGAGCCTAGACCTATGACATGTTGAATAAAGCCGCTATTCAGAAATACATTTTAGAGGCGATAACTGTCCACATATAGAGTATACTGCTGCTCAGGCGCCCAGTACATTACTTCACATTTGAAGCAGATGGTACAGAGTCATAGCCAAGTGTGGCTGCCTGCCACTTGAAAAATAGATATAGGTATCGAGCAGGGGTTCCCAACTTTTTTTGAGCCTGTAGGCACCTTTGGAATTCTGACACGGTGTGGTGGGTTCAGCCACAAAATGGCTGCCGCATCTTACTTTCTACCACACAGTAAAGATCCTTGTGCTGTGGTGGCAGCTGCTGACAAAACAAGATTTGGAAAAAAAAATTACTATAGCCAATCAATTCTCCAGTGGCCAGTCAGAAACCTTGCTGGGCAAGAGCTTCACCTGACAATTCCTACTTTCTAAAAACCCTTGGTGGGTGCCAGGAAAATTGTCAGCAGGCACTGTGGCATCCATGATCCCCACATTAGGTACCCTTCGTTTAGAGGCTTCATATATGACTGCATATATATGTTTCATGCCCTATGCATAAGTAATATGCAAAGCACATTTTGTCTTTTTTATAGGGCCTCAGGTTGTGATCCTAAGAACACTTCCTTGGTAGACTAGGAAGTCTCTTTCTTCCCCCCCCCCTCTTCTCAGACTCCACCCCCCAAATCTCCAGGTATCTCCAAACCCAGAGGTGGCAACCCTAATCTCTCATGTAGAATCACCGAGAAGGACAAAATTTCAAAAGGAAGCAGAATTAGTCCCTCAGTGCTTTTTGACTACACATTTCAGAGACATCTGGATGGTGCCCACTAGAAGAGCCTGTCCAGGGGCACATCAGTTTTATTTTTGTATTGTGAGCTAGTTTGAGACAGCATTGGGGGAAAATGTGTCATAAATGATCAAGCAAATAAAATAAATGGACCTGAGCCCTCCCATTAAAGCTGTTTTGGGAAATATCTGGCATAAATCTCTAGGGTACCAGTGGTGACCAATCTCTTCTTGCCCAAACCTTTCAGCTTTTATTCCTACACTTTCTTGTTCATTAATGCACATGAGGTGCAGAGGTCTGTAGGCCAGGGACCTGTGGACACTTTTGGAACGCTGAGAAAAGGTAGTAAGGTCCAAAACAAAATGGCTGCCATTTAAGTTGTCAGTTTACCTGGATTAGCAGGAAACCTCCTCCTGTTGCCTTTTAGCCTCCATCACTGCTAAAATGAGGGATGGAAGGAAAAAAGTGGGGGAATGAGGTCAATTGGCATCAATGTCACTTTCCAGAAACTCTATGGTTTCTGGAATTCTTAGGGTGTTGTAGCACCACTTCAAAGGCAACCTGGACATCACATCACAACATCAGTTGACACTTCTCCTCGCTGTACTCTGTTCCTAAAGGCTCCTGGGGATCAGGGCTGAGGCCTAGTTAACCCTATATGGATCAATCACAAAATGATTGTCATGGGAATGTTGACAAATTGTTGGGAGGACTGAGGCCAAGGATTGTCCTATTGTAACCCCTGTGTCAGAATGGGATGACCCAGAAAGGGGTGGAGTCTGAAATGAAGTAGAATGCTGCAGAACTCATGAGGTTGGAGGAAGCAAGGCTACCAGGCTGGGACCTTGATTGATTTTATTAAGCCCTTAACACCTTGTTTAAGGTAACTGCAATGTTGTGGGGAACTAGTGGGAAGGGAGTTTATTTTTTTGCTATATTGTAAATGTTAGAATTTATTGTTTCAGGGTTTTTGTGTATGTAAATGGTGAGAGTTTTCTGGGAACCTTCATCATCTTGAAGCCCATTCACCAAGCCTCAGAAGTCTTCAAAACCAACCACCAGCAAAGAAGAATTGGACTTGGCAATATCAGTAGACTGTAAATAAGGACTTGAAAATGCAAACTTAACAGGACTGCAAAGTGTAAAGGTTAAATGTTTTAAAAGTGTTATTTGTTAAGTAAAGTAAACTGTTTTGTTTAAATTTGGTTCTTTGCAACTCCTTCCAAGTACTGCCCCACAGAACCCACAAGCTGAGGTTACACTATCATGAAGGCAGCTAGTTCTGAACAAACACTCCCTGCAGACCCAAAGTGAAACCTCATGAGATTTTCTGAAATATCTCCTACTCCAGTAAAGAAGACTTAGTTCTTTGCTTCAGGGAAGAGTGCTTTGGGGAAAGAAGGTAGCTGCTGCTAGGAAACATATATCACTGGACACCATAGCGTCCCTGGCTATTCGAAGGTGCTGTGGACGGCAGAGTTGGGGGTGGGAACATAGCTGTTTCCTCCCGGAAAAACTAGTATCTGCAGTGTCCAGATTACTTTAGTTATAATCCTGGGAGAACTCCAGGCCTTTTCTGGAGATTGGCTACCCAATTACTATAGGCTATTCTACTGTGACTCACCCTTCTCAAAAGTACTGCTATCCGCCTTTCCCCCGCCCCAAGCACTGCTGGCAAATTTTGGACTGCCCAAGCCTCTTGCTCTTCAGCTACTGACAACACAATTCCACAACAGTCTCTCTCTCTCTCTCTCTCTCACACACACACACACACACTCTCTCTCTCTCTCACACACACACTCACTCACTCACTCTCTCTCTCTCAATCACAGATTTGTGACTAGCAAACCGAGTTCTCTTCAGCATATAAATCTTCTGGCTCTTTCCTTGCAAGATGCAGCTTTCTTGTCTCTCACAGTTTGGGGGAAGTAGGAGGAATTGTCTCTTTTTTGGTATTTAATTGGAAATCTTGTGTCACCGGTGATAGTGGGAGAAGACATACCTGTCATCCCTCTTTGTTTTCTGGATGCTGGATTAGAAAGCCTGTCTCTGCCCTCTGTCACAGTGGTTGCACCCTATTTACTTTACCGTTTACACTGTGAATTGTGATGGTTGTAGTGCCACCTCAGTTTAAGCTCTCTGACTCTGTGTCTGCTTGAATGTCTGAACAAGGGCATGTTTATTTCCCATTTTTTCTTTTGGTTTGTTTAAACAGAAAAAAGAAAGGATGTTCACACTTGTCATCGTATATGTATGGGAATCCTCTAATCATTGCTTTTCAGCATTTCTTCTCTACTGCTGGTCCAAATTTATCAGTGGAATCGTTTTTGCATTTGCTAATTGGCTAGCATAAAATCTGCGGGTTTGGCTAGCTAGACTGATCGCAGAGGTTGCATCCATGATCTCCATTCTGTGTCATGAGTAAACTCATTCAAGTTGTGTGTTCAGCATAGTTCTCATGTATATGGTGCTCAATTCACATTGTGACTTCAGCCCCCCCCCCCCAATGTCATTTACCTGTCCTGAAATGCTCCTATTGGGGCAAACAGCCCCCCCCCCCAACTGTTGCAAAATAGAAAATGGCACAGGGGGGTGGCTGAAGTTCCAGGCATGGCAGTGGCAGGAACCATCAAGTCACAGCCAATTTATACTAACCTTGTAGGGTTTTCAAGGTAAAAGGCTAATGTAACCCCCATGCTCAGAATGGGTTGACCCAGGAAGGGGTGGAGACTCAAAGCAGCAGAAGGCTGCAGAGCTCTTTGGAGGAGACAAGGCTACCAGACTCAGACCTTGATTTGTATAAGCCCTTAACACCTTGTTAAGGGTTTTTGTGGTTGTAATGGGTGAGAGTTCTCCTGGAAACCTTCACCATGTTGAATCCTGTTCACCAAGCCCTTGGAGTCTTCAGGAGCCAACCCACTTGCAAAGAAGAAATGGACTTGGCATTACAAGACTGCAACTAGAAGGACTTGAAAATGCAACCTGAACAGGACCTTGAAGTGTGATGCTAAATGTTGATGTTTAATGTTATGTGTTAAGAAAGTAAACCATTTTGTTTTAAAAAATTGTTGTTGCAAACTCATTCCAAGTTCTGCCCCACAGAACCCACAAGCTGAGGTTACACTAACAGAGGTGGTTTGCCATTGCCTGCCTCTGCCTACCAACCCTAGATTTACTTGGTGGGTCTCCCATCCCAGTACTAACCAGGGCCAACTCTTGCTTAGCTTCTGAGATCTGACAAGACTGGCCTAGCCTAGGTTTCAGCATGCATGCAACCAGATCAGCTCCATGCATACCTGTCACAATCCAAATCAGCCCTGCACACGCAGGCATGAAGGAGAACTGTAACACTCGTATGGTGGTTGCACAGAACCAAGACTATGTTCTCTACAACATGTGACTCGAACATCTTAGAAATAAAACTGCAATGGTGAAAGCAGGACCTGAGAGAAATGTCCCCTTCCCACATTTTTACTCTTTGCTTATAAAAAAATCAAAACGAATTGTCCTACATTGCAAGATTTTAACCTAACAGCATGTTTATGTGTTAAGTTACATTGGATAAGGCAGTGATGGCGAACCTTTTTGGGACAGAGTGCCCAAATTGCAACCCAAACCCCACTTATTTATCGCAAAGTGCCAACACAGCAATTTAACCTGAATGCTGAGGTTTAAGTTAGAAAAAACCGATTGGCTCCCTCTTCCTCCGCCCCACCTGCTCGAGCAGGGGCCAGCCTGCTCTAGCCTCCAGCAAGTCTTGCACATACCTCTCTGTGCCTCTCTAGCAGCTCTGCCTCCTCTGCACCCCCCCCCCCCCAGGCAGCAGCCACCCAGAGCACAGGCACCAGGCCCACCAGCTGAGTCCTCCCTGCTTACCGCGGTGCGTGCACGTCGTGCTCAGTGGCCCAGGCCAGCCTAGATGTGTGTGTGTGAGGGGGATGATTTTCCACCCCCCACATGATGAACTCTGTGTGCGCGTGCCCACAGGGAGGACTCCGAGTGCCGCCTCTGGCACCCGTGCCATCACTGGGATAAGGAAACTGAAGGTTGATTAAGCGGTCTAACCCTGAGATTGTACTCTCTCATCCTAAAACATTTCTGAAATCAGAGAAAATATTTTGTATCTTGTTAAGTCGTAAGTCGGCTACCAGCACCAAGAAGGAACTCAGCAAACTCTACATTATTCCAAGGGAACCCTGGAGTTTGGACAGGATGTTTGGGTGTGGAGAATCACATCGTCAGAAAAGGTTGGATGTCAGCCCCTGAAGAAAGGTTTATAAACACTATGGCTGATTATTCATATTTGGTCTCCTTGATGTTCAGCGTACATTCCCTGTGGGTTGGGTTCTTGGTTACGCTTGTTTTCCCCTCTTCAAAACTCACTGTGCTGTCAGGTCAGACTCTCCCGTGGTTTCTGAGACTGGTTTAAGTGCATCTTTTCAGGGGAAAGTGAGGGGGATCAACATGCATTTTGCTCCCTTCAAGTTTCCTAATTTCTCCGGCTTTTCCCGCCCACACAACAGCTGTTCCTCCCAAACAGACAGAACAAGGAAGTGGGTGGTGATGGTGGTGGGCCAAATGGCAGCTAGGCAGTGGACACTTTGCAACAGGAGAATCCCATTCAAAAAAAATGAGGAAACACACAGCTGTGAGGCAAGTCCTGCATGCATAAAAGTCCAGTGTAAACTTGTTTCCCTTCTGTCTCTTTTAGTATCTGCACAGGTAATAACACTTGGCTTTCCATGGCTCTGTGCGATTATTGGCTGAATTCCATACAGGCAAAACAGACCCCTAGCCCTGTGAGGCCATCTTTCCCAAGAAACTGCTTGGGCAGCGAACGATCCCTGGTGAAATAGAAACTGTTAACTGGGAGAAGAACCTCTTTACAATGCAGCCCTAAGCAGATTACTGAGTAGCCTATTTAATGGATGTTACTTCTGGGAAACTGTTCTTGGGATTGCCCTACTGCAGGGGTAGGGAACCTGCGGCTCTCCAGATGTTCAGGAACTACAATTCCCATCAGCCCCTACCAGCATGGCCAATTGGCCATGCTGGTAGGGGCTGATGGGGTAGTCCCTGGCTGGAAAGCTACAATTCCACACTGGCTCACTTGTCTCTTTAGCTATAAGATGTGTGGAGATTTTTCAGAGTTCCCTTTCTGCTTAGCCCCTTCATTCCTTCCAAAGCCACCTGCCTTTCCATCTGATTTCTCTTTTCTTGCTCTCTTGTTGGGTCTATATTCTACACTCAAGATTCTTGCTTTTAGGTTCCTTACATTCTGGAACCACTTCCCGATACTCAGCCTTTCCCACTGGAGGTTTTTAATGTTAGCCAAACTTGACAGTTTCTCCTTCCCACTCAGAAAATGGATTGCAAATGGTTTAGTCCCACGAGCAGATGAACATTCTATGTGACCACACTGGTCCAGCTGATCAGCATAGAGCATGTTTTAAACATGATGTTTGTCCGAAGTCAGGGACTTACCTATGTGATTTTAAATTACCAGCAGGTAAAGTAGTGCGTGCAAGATTAAAATGCCAGTCAAGCACAACACGTACCGGAGTTACAGAAATGGGATGTGCTGATGTTGCATATTTAGCAGCTGACAGTCCATTTTAGAGGTGACAGTAGTCTTTACAGAGCTTCTGCTACTGAGTTCTCTTGTCCTGCAAGTGTCATTGTTTAAAGCAGGCCTTTCAGACTGCACAGCGAGCCACAAAAAAACATATCAAAATTCCACTGTCTGTAGGTTAGGCCTTTATTCATTAACATCATTATATTAGTTTGCTAGGCAGTTGTTCTGGTACATCAGTGGTGGCGAACCTATGGCACGGGTGCCAGAGGTGGCACTCGGAGCCCTCTCTGTGGGCACATGCAAACAGAGTGCGCCCCCCCCCCCATCTAGGCTGGCCTGGGCCACTGGGCTCAATTATTAGCATTAAACCTAAGACCTAGTTTTGGGAAAGCAGTGTAGGTTACCCTGTTAAGCCTCACTGATTTTCATGTGAAGAACTAAAGTGTGATCCTTTACCTGGTAGTAAGCTTGGTTGCTGGCAACGAGGTTTGCTTCTAAGTAAACCTTCCTAGAGTCATGATTCACCTGTTGGAAGAGTTGCCCGGTTGCTTCAAAGCAAAGCCACCGGCTACCACCAAGCTTACTCTTGATTAACGCACGCCTTGGAGCCAACTGTTTTTTTCTAAACTAAAACCTCAGTATTCAGGTTAAATTGCTGTGTTGGCACTTTGCAATAAATAAGTGGGGTTTGGGTTGCAATTTGGGCACTCGGTCTCGAAAAGGTTTGCCATCATTGTGGTACATGATCTCTGTTTGCAGATGGACAGAGGGGCCACTTCGGATTTTTCTGCTGGCTGATCCCATCAACCACTTCGTACAAAATATAAAGAGAACAGTATTGAAGTGGTTTCCATCCTTTCGGTCTGAATGTATTCAGGAAAGTCATCATAGGCAATTCTGAACCAGCAGTGTAGGATTCCCTTCGTGGTGTTTGACCAATGCTATTTTATATTTATGTTGGACCTTTAAGTGACATTGTTTGGAGCTTTGGAGATGAAGTGCTTGGAGATGAAGTAGAAGAAGAGTTGGTTTTTTTATACCCCACTTCTATCTACCTATAAGGAGTTTCTAAGTAGTTTACAATCACCTTCCCTTCCCTCTTGACAATAGGCATCTTGTGAGGTCAGTGGGGCTGAGAGAGGTCTGAGAGAACTGTGACTAGCCCAGGGGTAGGGAACCTGCGGCTCTCCAGATGTTCAGGAACTACAATTCCCATCAGCCGCTACCAGCATGGCCAATTGGCCAATGCTGGTAGGGGCTGATGGGAATTGTAGTTCCTGAACATCTGGAGAGCCGCAGGTTCCCTACCCCTGGACTAGCCCAACGTCACCCGGCAGGCTTCATCTGTAGGAGAAGGGAAACAATCCTGGTTCACCAGATAAGCCTCAGTCACTCATGTGGAGGAGTGGTGAATCAAACCAGGTTCTCCAGATCAGAGTCTGCTGCTCTTAATCACTACTCTATGCTGGCTGGTATATGTTAATGACATGATATGATTGGGCCATACTATGGTATGCCACTTTCCCTTTGGCTGTTCCCCACCACAGTGCTTTCAATGACTCACCAAATGAGACTGTGCAGCTCTTACACGAGGGTCTTTTCCCATAAGAACATAAGACAAGCCCAGTTGGATAAGACCAGTGGTCCATCTAGTTCAGTAGCCTGTCTCACAGTGACCAACTGGTTGCCCTGGAGGACCAATAAGGTGTTTCCGCACTACAAAAGGGAGTGAAGGTCGACTCGGTTCCCTTCAATGGGGGGCGATTCCTGGCTGTCCGCACAGCAACTTCCTTGGCCCCCTGGAACCGAGCTAAGTGGGCGGGTACCTGTTTCGCTCCTCGATCGTGATTGGCGCTTGTGTTACGGTGGGAAACGGGAACGTTCTTCGTTTTTTTTTTTTTACAGTTTCCGTACGTCGCAGCTACGTAGCACTGACACGCTGAACTACTTCCGGCGCAGTCGGAGCTACGAAGCTTTGGCGCCAAAATTTTTCCAGTCAGTGATTTCTCCTCGTCACTTTGAAACGATCTCGATATCGTAGCTTCGAAACGTGAGGGAAACTGTATAAAAAAAGCCGCGCTCTCTGCCCGTCACGACTCTCCCGTTCTGCACATGCGAATGAAGCGGCTCCTGATTGGTTGAATGGATGCGGTGTCGTTTCGATGCGTCCGCATTTCAAAGCTTCGAAGCGATATCGACCTTGTTCCACCAGCGAGTCGCAGTTCATAACTGCGACAGGGATGTCGCGGTTCCGAGCGGGGGGAACAGAGACAAGACAACGTCGAGCTCGGTTGTAGTGCGGATACACTGAGTTGAACCTGAGTAGACACCGGTACAACACAGTAAGTGCGGAAGCACCCATGATGGTGTAGAGACTCAGGCCTTCCTCTGATGGTGCCTTCTGCAGCTAGTATACAGAAGTTTAATACCTCTGAATATAAGCCGTGGTGGCGAACCTTTGGCACTCCAGATGTTATGGACTACAATTCCCATCAGCCCCTGCCAGCATGTCCAATTGGCCATGGTGGGAGAGGCTGATGAGAATTGTAGCCCATAACATCTGGAGTGCCAAAGGTTCGCCACCACTGATATAGAGGCTCCTTTTGAGCATCATGTCTAGTAGCCACTAATAGACCTGTCCTCCATGAATCTGTCTAGTTCCATTTTAAATCCATCCATACCGGTGGCCATCTTCTGGCAGTGAATTCCAAATTTTCACAGAACCATAGAGTTGGAAGGAGCAACATGGGCCATCTAATCCAATCTTCGTAATGCAGGATGAGTCTCAAGAAACCCTGACCAGTGCTCATTGACGACTGCCAGTGAGGGGGAACTCACAGTCTCCCTGGGCATCCAATTCCACTGCTGAATTACTCTGTCAACCCCCCCCCCCAATAACAAGCTAGTACCTTTCCATCCATAATTTAAACCCAACTCCAGATTAAACATTCCCAAGTTCCTCAGCCTTTCTTCGTACAGCTTGGTCTTCAGGCCCCCGATCATCCTCATTACTCTCTTCTGTATCCGTTTCATTTGGTCGATATTCTTTTTCAAGTGAGGCCACCCGAACACAGGCCACACAGAACTCCAGGGATAGTTTGGCCAGTGCTGTGTGCAGTATGACTACATCTTGTGATTTAGATATTATGCTTCTCTTGATACACCCCAAGACTGCATTAGCATTTTATGCCACTGCATCACACTGACTGCTCCTAATTAGCTAATAGTCTACTGTACCCAAATATCTTGTTTACCCAGCTATCCAAAATTGTGACCCCCACCTAGTATGCATGTTTCTCATTTTTGTGGCCCAGATGCAGAACTCTGCATTTATCCTTACTGAGTTGCATCTGGTTCACCTCTGCCCACTTCTCCAGTGTATTCAAATGTTGCTGAATTCCATCTCTAGCTTCACTATCCTCCCAATTTGTCAGCTACAAACTTAACGAGTAGTCCCCTCACCCCCTCCTCCAGCTCTTTTATAAAACAAATGCTGAGCCCAGAACTGAACCCTCTGGACCCCTCTGTCCAATCAGATGAAATGCTACTGACTACTCTTTGAGTGTGGTTCTCCAACCAGGTCCCCTATCCACCTAACTATCCCAGAGTCCAGTCCTCAGTTCTCCAGTTTACCCATCATGGGAAACCTTAACGAAAGGTTTACTTAAATTCAGATAAATAATGTTGACAGTGTTCCCATAATCCAATAAGCCCAACAGTCAATCAAAGAAAGAAAGATGTGTCTGGCAGAATCTGTTTGGGTCAAATCCGTGCAGACTTGCTCAGATCACCGAGTTGTCCTTTAGATTGGTTCTGGTGGGTTTTCCGGGCTGTGTGGCCATGGTCTGGTGGATCTTGTTCCTAACATTTTGCCTGCATCTGTGGCTGGCACCGTCAGAGGTTCAAATGCCAGCCACAGATGCAGGTGAAACGTTAGGAACAAGATCCACCAGACCACGGCCACACAGCCCGGAAAACCCACCAGTTGAATCCAGCCATGAAAGCCTTTGACAATACACTGTCCTTCAGATGTTCCCAGCTTGACTCTTTTAAAATCTGCTTCAATATCTTCCCTGAAATAGAGGTCAGACTAACTAGCCTGTAGTTTTCTGGACATTGTACCTATTGTATCAAGCATGGTTAATAATAATAATAACAACTATAAATAATATGAATTCTAATAATCCAAGATTTAAAAACACTAATAACTTCTTTCATAACTTTCTAAAAAACCTGTCATTAAATAAATATTATGCTATTCTCATTTTTAAAAATTTAATTGATAATTGATTATTAATCTATTTTGCTTTTAATCCCTTTTCAATCTCACATAAATTATCAAGGTCAATGAAAAAAATACTTTATTTCAACAATATCCTCATTTTCCACCATTATTCTTCGGGGGTGGGGAATAATATCAATAATACACTTTCCATTTATTTTGAAATTCTTTAGTCACTCATTCACAAAATTAGTTAATTTTGCCATTAATTTATCTTCCCAGTTCTTTTGACTTGAATATTCTGCTTTTCATTTTGTTGCAAATACTACTCTGGCTGCCATTATCAAATACTGACAAAGTTCTTCTATAATCCACTTCTTTACATTTCCAATATTTCCCATAATAATTCTTATACATCTTCTCAATATCCTTTGGAGTGATATACCATCGATAGAACATCTTGCATCATTTTTTTCTTAATGTATGGCTGGCTGTAAATTTTATACCTTTTGACCATAAAGCTTCCCTTTGTTGAAAGGATGTTTCTTTCTCAAAGTTTTGTATCCATCTGACCATACATGTTTTCACTTGTTCTGTTTCTATATCAAATTGATGTAATAGTTTAGAAATTTGTCCTAATAAATTATAATCTCCTTTTTTGAATCCTGTCAGTTTCCTTATTATTTCTATTGCTGTTTTAATTTCTTTTTTAATCTTTAAACCACTTGAAAATATAACAGCCATTGTATTTTCTTGTCTTGTCCTTTATTTTATTTGCCAGGGCTTATTTTCTCCTTGACCGTCCATTATATCTCCATGTATTATAAAGTCAGCATTTTTCACCATGTTCTTATCATAATAAATCTCCATAAGTGACATTAAAGAATATATTGGAGGACTAATTCTTCTTTGCGTAACTTCTCAAATTTAAACAGTCCATCTCTAATTACATGATTTTTGTTTTGCACTATATTTTTTCCTCGTTGATTTTCTTTCTTCGGAATCTGCCGTTTCTAATATTATGTTTCTTTCTCAAAGTTTTGTATCCATCTTAGGTCTCTAATCCAATCACAATCTGAACATTTTGGGGGAATCTACCTTTTTTTGGGTTTTTTTATCTGTCTTTTTTGGGATCCATGACCCCATACAGGATCCCAAAGATCATTATTTCTTCTCCTCGACAATCTTCATATAGGTTGAACACAATTTTTCTCTTGCATTATTTGGGACATAAATCTTGGCAACATGCAGATCTTGCCTTTGGGGATCCTAATCTTCAGAATACGATATCTTCTATCTGAGTCTTTTAATTCTTCTAAAACATATATGTGTAAGTTATTTATATAAACCGGAATTATTTTATTATTTGCTGATGATACACACACTTAACCCTATTTCTTATTATTTAGTACAAGTTCATGTTTTTTTCTTTATATAAGTTTCTTGGATACATATATAATGGCCCTTTGCTTTTTCAATTGACAAAATATTTTTGTTTACTTGAGAGGGGAAATTTAGGCTATTAATATTAATCGATGCAATTTTCATTTTGTCCATTTTACTCAAACGCTGCAGTTTGGTCTACCTTTCCTTCTTCTTTATCTAATGCTCCTTTGATTTTCTTATTTCTAATATCGGTGAATTCTCTTTAGAGTTAGACGGAATTTTTAAAACCTCTCCCAGCGAGTGTTGTATAGTGATTGGGAGCAGCAAACTCTAATTTAGTGAATCAGGTTTGCTTCCCCACTCCTACATATGAAGTCTGCTGGGTGACCTTGGGCTAGTCACAGTTCTCTCACCACCCCCTACCTCTGTGGTGGGAAGGAGATGGGAAGATGATTCTAAACTACCCTGAGACTCCTTAAAGGTAGAGTAAAGGGAGGTATAAAAGCCAACTCTTTTTCAGATTCTTTGGACATATCCTCGATAATTGTTTCGCAACTTGTTTCGCTTGCCTTACTGCAGTAATTTTTTTAAACCCTGGGTAACGCACTTTTACCTCATCTGTCGAATTTTGCCTGTTGGTTAATATTAAGTAGAGTATTGTCAAGCCCCTCAAAGCTTTCTCCACTATCTGAGAAAGGAAGTTGTTGGTTGGGCAGGCGAGGAAGTTGTGTAACGATGGAAGATTAGCAGAATTTGTCTCTCAATACACATCAGGTAAGCTGAAGTCCACCATAACTACAAGGTCATGTTGCTTGGCTACACTATCAAGCCGCTCAAGCATGGTAGCATCCCTCTCCTCACCCTGGTCAGGTGGTCTACAGCAGACTAACCACGATACTGTTTGTCCTTCCTTCTCTTATCCTCACCATGAGACTTTCCACTGGGCTGTCATCCTCCTCTTCCAGTATTTTCTGACAAGCAAATGCTCTCCTCACATACAGTACCACTCTGTCTCCTCCACAATCCTTTCAGTTTTTCTTGAACTCATATCCATCCACGACAATATTGCAGTCATGGGAATCATCCTCCAACTTTATAATGTCCACTAAAATATATTCCTCTGTCTGCATTAGAAACTCAAGCTTCTTATAGCTCAAGGTGTGGGCACTGGTACATAGGCACTTGAAGCCCCACACCCTTGGCTTCATTTGCCCTGGCTTTCCCAGGTGGGCTTCGGTTTGTTCTTCTTCATTTAAATGCCTACATTGGTCATCTCCTTTCCCTGGTGGGGTCAGTTGAAAGCTTTCCTGATGTATCTCCCCAAGCTCCTCCAAAACAGTTCGTCACCATCCTTAAAAGGTGAAGTCCATCGTGTAGGCCATCTTCCACAACACCTAGTCCACAATCCAAATCAGGCCTGCTGGCACAACCAACACCAAAACCTGGTGCATTATCTTCTGTTCTCTTTTTGAGTAAACTTGTTCATTTGTTGAGTAAATAAATATGACAGAAATTATGCGTCATGTAGTCACATGTCTATATAGTGGAAGACCCCAATCGGGCCACCAAAATAGTCCTCGAATAAACTGTATTCTTATACATGCCCATAGATGTTTAATGCTTGTTAGAAAATCTTGACAGCAAATGACATGTTTTTAATTGATTTACAATCATTGGGTGGGTTTTAATCATTTGCACAAGGCTCAGGGTCAGCTCCTATTCATTTACGTCTTCTTCAACATCTCTGCTTTTGGGGTGAGGTGCTGCCTTATGCAGAATCAGACCACGATCTGTATTGCCTGTTCTGAGTGGCAGCAACTTTGCAAGCTCTCAGAATCAGACCAAGATCAGTATTGCAAGCTCTCGAGAATACGTTTTTCATTTCATCATTTCCTGGTCTTTTAGCGGGAGAATGCTTCTTCAGCTGTGGAATCTCCTGCATGCCAAGTAGATGAGGTACCACTGAACCAGCCTCGCTTCTTTTTTTTTTAACTTCCCACCATTAAAGGTCGAGCCAGTGTGATGTCATGACTGCAGTGCCGGGCTAAGGTTGGGAAGACCTGGGTTAACCCCCTCTCCCCAACCATGAAGCTGAGCCCGATTCAGTCTTATCTGCCTCACAGGATGAAGAGAAAATTATGCATACTCCTTAGAAGAAGGATGGGATAAACTGTAATCGATGTGCATCAGATTCAAACACCATTTATCTCTTGCAAATGTCACCTGTAGCTAGAAAACCTGTTGCAAAGTTACCTGTAGTTATAGCAGCAGGATATGTTTAGGCAGTGCCTGAGACAGCATGCAAAATCGATGTCCCGAGCTCAGGCCTAGTTTTGGTTGGACAGACTGCAACACTTGGGACTGAAGGCCACATTTTGGAGGGCTGGGCTTCACTCAGTGGCATAGCACCAATGGGGCCGGTTGGGCATGATACTATGGGTGGAGCAGTGGAGGGGGCGTGGCCTTTCGGGGCGGACAGCGCTGCGGCAGGGGCACAGGGCGCACACGTGCCCCAGGCACAGTTCCCCCCTCGCTCCACTTCTGACTTCACTTCCTGTTGTACTGGGGTTTTTAAATAAAAGAAAAGGCAATCTTGGGAACACCTAATTCACCTCATGCACATAAAACAGCTGACCTCAGGCGAGGATTGCCAACTGTAACTTGGGAAACTGCTAGAGACTTGGGATGGGGCCTGGAGAGGGCAGAATTTGGCAGGGAGTGGGAAAAGCTCATATGGATGTGAGGCTGCCCTTAGATCAGTTCCCTATAGATCAGTTATATTTCTGGGAGAACACAAGACCCCACCTGGAAGTTGGCAATCTTACCCAGTGCTACACTTCATTATGGCTGAACTCAACATTTGATGCCCTATAGAATAATCATACTTGTTTCCAACAACATCTGGAGATGGCTCTTTTGAGGCTATAGCTGTGGCTTCTACACAAGATAAGAATAACAATGCACAATTCGACCCCCGCCCCGCCCCCAATCAGGACATACTAGGGCTCACCTTCTACTTGTACATACATGGCAGAGGTTATTTTGCAGCGGCACAAACGTTTTGGGCACCGATAGATCACTTGAGTCCAGGGCGACAATGTAAAAACAGTGCTTTAGGAGCTAAAACGACGCAAGAGTAAGAAAAATAATGCATAATGTTCCCGCTCCCCACCACACACACACAAAATCAGGCACAAACAATCCTTCCCCCCCAATACGTGGCAAAAGCGACACTCTGCACACGCTCAGAGAGACCCTTTCTTCTCCAATGCCGCTTCCCACGATTCAGAGCAAAGGGGAAACCAGGTTCCGGGGCTCACTTCCCGGGTCCCAAGGGCTGCTTCGGGGCTTCTTCCTTCCAATCCTCCGTGGCGCTGGCGAGGAGAAACGCAGCCGCGGCTTGAATGAAATCCCTGCGTGCTGCTTCCCTCCCGCTGCCCTTCCGTCCCCGCCCCCCCAGGCAGGGGAGCCCACCAGTCAGCCGTCGGCCGAGGGGCGGCGCCACCGCCCAGGCCCCGCCCTCCCGCTGGCCCGCGCCGAGCAGCCGGGTGGCGAGCCGCGCCTGGCGCTGCGCTGCGTGGTGGAGCGAGCCGAGCCGGGCCGGGCGCGAGAAGGGAGCGCGGCGCGCCGGGGATTTCCAGCCTGGGCTCGGCGGGCGGGAGAGGAAGTGCGGGGCGGGGCGGGGGAGAGCGCCGGGGCAGCGCACCAGGGACTTTCCAGCCGGGCTGCGTCGGGGCTGGCTTTGCTGCAGCGCCGCCGGGTCTCTCCCCCTCCTCGCACGCAGGCGAGAGAGCAGCAGGTAGGGCTGGCGGGGGCTGCTGCTGCTGCGACGGCTGCCGGGGCTGCTTTGCTGCATTGCCAGGGCTTTGGCGTGGGGGGGGGGGGGGGAGGCGCGGCGGGAATGCGGGTGCTGCTCCGGAGGGGAGAGAGAGGCTGCTGCCCGAGGGGTGTGTATGTGTGCGTCTCTGCCTGCCTGCCTGCCTGTCTGTCTGAGGCTGCGGTGTGTCTGTGCAATCGTGGCGGAGAGGCGAATGCAGCTGGGGTTGCAAGCTCCATGCATCCAGGGGCTTGTCGCCTTGCGGGCTTTACCCGCAAAAGGGGGGAAATCCGCGTTGCGCCAGGTTGTGGGACACTCCTCTCTGCCCCACACAGGGCTCTTTCTCCCCCGCCATAAGCCCAGGCGCTCGTGCAGGCTCTTTGGTGCACAGGAGCAAGCGAATTCGGTCTCCGGTCTGCTGCCCTGCGAGCGATTCCCTCTGAGCTGGCTGCTCAAGACTCCGGATTGCCTAGACTCAGGCACTCAGTCATCCTCCAAGCTGTTGCTTCTTTTGTTTTCACCCTAGCATGTCTATGTCTCGCAAGGAGGCCGTGTATAATTTGGGGGTTTTTTTGGGGGGGAGGGGAAAACAGATGTGCAAGCCCCCCCCCCCCCCAACTCTCCCTGGTCGGTGGCTCTGATCAGTAAGTCTTTGAATGCAGATTGTGTGGGGAGGGGAGCATTCTTGCTCTGCGCGAGAGGTGCCTTGCATGCATTTGATGTGTTGTTTGAATGCAGAACACTCTCCCAATTCCTGGCTCTCCCCTCCATATGCAGTTAGTGTGAGCGGGCCGGAGCCTTTAAAGGAGCAGTGTCCGTCTTTTTGTGTGGGGTTTTTTTTTAGGGGGTGGTCTAATTCACTTGGGGCAACTCCTCCTTGTACCAACTTTCCATCTTCAAAGGCTGCTTGTGGCTTGAACGCTTCGCAGGGATCAGGGATTGCATGGATGCTCTGCCAGGTTGTATTTCCAGTTTCAGTAAAGGATAGCTTGTGCCTGATGCAGGTCAAAAACAAGAAGCCGAGGAAGGCTTTAGCCTGAGATAAAATTCAGTATAATAATGGGTCCGTGCTTTCTGACTAGGGATATCTTTTCTGCTCTTTCATAGGGGATAGCTTTGTAAGCCAGTGCGGAAGGAACAGCTTGTTACTGTAAAAAGAGACAGCAAGAAGGTATTATGGCATTATATTGTTAATTGTTCTGTTTGATGTAACCTCCCAATGCTTTAGATGCTCATGCTTTTCACACACAGTACACATTTGTGTATTATTGCGTCATTGATCTAGTGCCATGAAGAAAAATGAATTGTTAAAAAGTTTATTCTGAGTCATTTCTCTGCAGATGAACCTATTATTTGTTAAAATCATAAACAGAGAATGCTATATGTGTGTGTGGGTGTGCATATGTGATAGAGAGACAGCCAGGAAGCCGAGCCACTTAACAGATCCAATCAGAGATGCACATTTACAGAAAGGCATGAAAACAGGAAAATCATGGTTAACTTTTCATGCTAGCCATGTCTCCATAGTGTGGAACCAACATACTGCCAATGTTCAATTTGTAAGATTACGGACTGCATGGAATTCTATGCTTCGTCCCTCTAAATTAATTTAAAACATCTCTGCTTCATCTGGTGGTAGCAAAATGAACGAAAATGTGGAAAGCACAGGATAGTCCTGTGCAGCCAGCAAGATAGAAACAGTTGTTATATAGTGAAGGATGAATCTTGTACATCGTGATCAATGAGTTTTCAGGAAACGGTACATTGATACGACTTCAGTGGGTGCAGTTGGCTGGGCTAGCTCAGTTTTGCACGGCATTGGCCTCTGAGCCTGAATGTCTTTTAACTTCTCACAATTCCACCAGTTGTACCGTATGCTGGGTATATAGTAATAAATGAAAGAGCTAGGGTTTTTTTCCCCCATTTCAGCATCCATGTCATTGAATGCGGTGCAGTGAATGGCTTACAGTATGGATTCTGACACTGGCTGTTGAGTAAAACAGATGTTTGAAGTCACGGCTAAGGTAGCTGAATTGTGACAAACGGCCACGTCTGGGTCCGCAGCCTCTTTGGTGTTATTTTTGCAGAGGGCGTTTGAAGCGACAAGTTTTATGCTCAGTAAAATAACAGCAGGTAGTTCTGTGAAGTTGCATTCGGGTGTAAAATGTACGTTTGCATGGTTTGAAAATGCTTAGCAGCAGTCGTGTTCTGTGTAGGAGACCGAATGACTCTGGCGTTTTGCATGTGTGGTTTCATGGTTATGTTGGGAAGCCCCTGAGCGTACTGGTTAAGAATGGAAACAGTGATCTATCTTCAGCTTGGGCAACAAAAGCATGCTTCCTATGTCGGGCTTGTGCACATGCTTAGAAATGTAAGCAGTATTTAAAAGAACAGTGTTGGAACCTGTATGGAAGGTGCATTTCTTAAACATAGCTTGGTTGAAAAATTTTATTAGTAAGGAGGGTAATGTGTGTAAACCATCTTGTGAGCTATAGCTAAGGACTTAATCCCAGCCGAAAGTGGTTGCCGAAGGATGTTATGGCTATCGTTTTCTGAAATTCATCAGTAACGACATGGGTACCGTACCAATTTGGTGTGAAATTGGAACTAGGCAGTTGTTAAAATCGACTTAATGTACTAGTTGTTTCTGCAGTGCCTCCAGAAGATAGGAGTCTACTTTGGGGCTAAATCAACTTTTTCTGGACATTTTTCTCTTGTGCAATTATTTTCTTGATCATTGATGAAGAACAGCATCCATGAAATTCCAGAATTTCATGAAATGTTCACAGAATGAGGCTGCCATGTGAATGGGGATCTGGAGGATCTGGATGCGTGCAAACTTGCTGTGTACGTGCGTAAATGTCCTCAAATGACTTCTCTATTGCAGTACGTACACATGTGGCGTGGTGGTGGGGGGGAGCAAGGCTGGGTCGAGCAGTGGAAGCCCGTATATTGGGCTGCCGAGCAGAGTTCTTGAGTTTTGTTTTTGATTTGAATTCCAGCTATTCCAAATATTTCTGCCTTTGTCCACATAAGCAAAGTATGCAATTGGTTGTTGTGGGTTTTCCGGGCTGTGTGGCCGTGGTCTGGTAGATCTTGTTCCGAACATTTTGCCTGAATCTGTGGCTGGCATCTTCAGGGGTGTATCACAAAGAGAAGTCTGTTATACACTGTGTCCAGATGCAGGCAAAACGTTAAAGGTTTTACAAGATCTAATTCTGTTCCACAACCTAAACTCACAACAACTTCTCAGATTGAATCAATCTGGCCGTGAAAGCCTTCGACAATACAAAGTGTACAATGTTTTAGTAGCTAGACTTGCTACCATCTTTATTCCGTAAATGGTGACATGCCTTTTCCTCCCAGAAGGACCTGCTGTCTTAAATAGGATAGGGTAATGTTTCCCACCCTTTCCTCCAACATAGTCTGTTCAGTTGACTTACTATTTACTGGATAGTACAATATTTTTTTCTTGGCCACAGCCATTGAGTTAGTTATTATGAATGCCTCTATGAGAGGAAGCTACTTCAGTGACAGAGATGCAAAACTACGCCTTCCCACCCTACTCACTGGACATGCCTGTCTCATCTCCAGCTCTATTTTACAGTGGTATATTATTTGCATTGAGCCTGTCCTCAAAAGATCTAATGCGTGAATTTCTGCACCGTGTACCTAGTTCCCAGTTTGTATGTGGAATGTTGAATATTCTATTGCATTTTATGTCTGCAGACCCTCTGGAAATGCTATGAGCATATGTGGACATCTGGTAGGACAGGTGTTCCTGGAAGGTGTAATCTTCCTTCCTTTTCATTCATAGCTTTAATACATTCATATGAACTGCCTCATTGTACAGCAGTGGCTGATGGGAACTGTAGTTTTCTAAGATCAACCTATTATATGGCTATAAACTTTCTTCCACCGCCAGATGGCTTTGCTATGAGGAATACAGAATTTTCCAGAATTTCCTCATAGGTGAGAGGAAACTCATAAGCATATCCATATTTCCCCCTACCTTCGGGGATCGGGCGGTATACAAATTTAATAAATAATAATAATAATAATAATACTCCTTGTATTGTATGTTAATGTATTGCATATGCTGTTCTTTTAAAAAAACATGATTATTATGAACATAGCCTTGCTCCTCCTAGTGCAGTGGTGGCAAACCTTTGGCACTCCAGATGTTATGGACTACAATTCCCATCAGCCCCTGCCAGCATGGCCTAGTGGGATATGTCTTTAAAGTGAACCAGGTATTGGTGGATGCTGTGTTTGGTAAAGTGACTCTGGTTGACAGTGTGTCTTGTGAGGAAAAGATTCTTAGAACTACCAACATCTAACATGTCTCTGGATCCGAATATAAAGTACTGATGGGTTGTTGATGTTCTGTAGACCAATATAAAAATACTGCCTTATTGCGTATGTGGACTTCTTGACTTCTTACCAGAAAATATCATGCACATTAAGTGATGGACTGAAATATATTAGGGTGGGTGTCTATGCTAATAGAGTTCTTGAGGGATCCTCTGGTTGTACCTATAGATTTTTAAAAAAGAATTCTGAAATGCAGAAAAGCATTCTTGTTTATGATTAATCAGGGTCTTTTAGATACATATTTAGTCACCAAGGGTGATAAACTACTCAGATGTCCACATGTGGATACAGTGTTTTCACAGGGCCTACAGACATAAAATCCAATGGAGTAAACTTGAACCATATCCCACACATCACCTGGAACTCATTTAATGGCTCAGAACTATATCTTAAAATATGATTTAGAAAGTTACATTAAATTTGTACCAGAGAAGAGGCCATATAACATTCATTAATGTTTCTCTTGGTCACTTGGTTGTGTTGCTATAGCCTCCAGATTGAACCCAAATAAAAATATCTTCTTTAATCTCAAATATTTGAATCTATAATCCCTTTTCATATTTTTTCCATCTGGAGATTGGCATAAGGGCTCACCTTTAACTCTAACCTATGAAACGCAGCTATGTTATTAGTTTTTTTCATCTTGCTGCTTTTTAGATTTTCTTAGTGTATCTGTCGATAGGTGATCCTTCTCCCTCTTTACCTCATTAATATTTGCCTCATGATTTTTTCCCCCTGAAGATGTAGCTGTTGCAATGTTGGCAGAAGTTGCTTTTGAGTCAGATTGCAATTAGTTGTAGATTGAGATACAGTAGTTATCTTTATGGTACTCTAATAAGTATGGTGTTCTAGAAGTACTTCAGAAGAGTTGAGGAGATCCATGATAAGGCTGTTACTGTAGCCTGAAGCAACATTATGAAGATCTGAATGGTATAACTAGACCTGCATCTGAAGAAAAGTGCTTTTGATTTCTTGATTGATTGGTACAGAACGATTTGAGAAAACCTCAGTTAGCGAGGTAAAGAGTTAAAAGGTTAGCTCCAGGAACATGCTAAGAAAGAAAGAAAGATAGAACACTTCATAAATGATGAGTGTCTCTAATTTCTACCTTGCTCTGTTAATCATGATGACAACTGGTCATTGTGGGTTTTTGTGTGGGTCATCTCTGTTTAGGCCCTTGTGAGATGCAGAGGAGGAAGTAAAGTGTTTCCAGCATCCTGGTGGCCCCTTCCTCCAGATCTTATCATGGTCTCATTCACTTTTATTTCTTGCACATAAAATCGAGGTGAATCATAGAGTTGGAAGAGACCACAAGGGCCATTCAAGTCCAACCTCCTGTCATGTAGGAAGACACAATCAAAGCACCCTGGACAGATGGCCATCCAATGAAAGCAACCTTGATGTGTTTAAAAACCTCCAAAGAAGAAGACTCCACCATTCTCTGAGGCCATGTATTCCATTGTTGAACAGCCCTTACCGCCAGAAAGTTCTTCCTAACATTTAGATGGAATCTCTTTCCCTGTACTTTGAATCTATTATTCTTTGTCCTGGTTGCTGGAACAGCAGAAAACGAGCTTGCTCCAATTTCAACATGAAATCCCTTCAAATATTTAAACATGGCTACCATGTTACCCCTTAACCTTCTCGTCTCCTTACCGAGCTCCCTAAGCCTCTCTTCATAGGCCATGGAATCCAAACCTTTAGCCATTTTGGTTGCTTTCCTCTGGGCCTGTTCCCCAGCCTGCCAATATCCTCCTTGAATTGTGGTGACATTTTTTGATTGGCTCTGCCTCCTGTGACAGCCATTTGGTTGCTGGGCCTTTGATTGGCTCTGCCTTCTGTGACAGCCATTTGGTCGTTGGGCCTTTGATTGGCTCCGCCTCCTGTGACAGCCATTTGGTCATTGGGCCTTTGATTGGCTCTGCCTTCTGTGACAGCCATTTGGTCGTTGGGCCTTTGATTGGCTCTGCCTCCTGTGACAGCCATTTGGTCGTTGGGCCTCTGTACCATCCTGTCTCAGAATTCCAGATGTCTCAGCAGGTTCAAAATGTTTGGGAGGCCCTGCTGTAGATGGTGTATTACATTGCCTTGTCATGGATCTTGGATTCAGCTAGTTTCTTTGCACACATGTTTTCAGCCGGTTGTCATCCCTTTGTGCTAGTGACAATTCCGGCGGCCCCGCTCGTGCTCACGCTTGCAGTTTTGTTCAGAATTAAATCCCAAATGGCTGGTGTTCTTGTTTGTACTCAATCTTACATTAAGAATAGTCTTCAGAGATTCATCTTCTCATAAAAACAAATATTCTAAGGAAAAGGGATGGTAGCTTTGAAAAGGCCCAATGTGAAGAGGAGCTAACTGCAGCAAATAAATCTGTAGCACCCATACTGCAGTATGTTTTATTATACGTGCAGTAACATGAAGAATAGAAGAGGAACATTTTCTGTTACTTTTAATGGAGAATTTGGAAGGAGTTCCCAAACCTCATAAAAATGGCTTAGCTCTGGAGAGATTTTATTCAAGATACCTAGAAGGGAATCAAACCCAGTTCTCCAGATTCCAGCCTACTTGCTCTTAACCACTAGACCCGTAACCAGAGGTGGGATCCAACCAGTTCTCACCACTTCTCTAGAAGTGGTTACTAATTTTTTCTGAGTGCCGAGAAGGGGTTACTAAAGCAACCTCCCTGCCCAATAGGGACTGTTTGAATCCCACCACCATTGGAACCTGTTATTAAAATTTTTGGATCCCACCACTGCCCGTAACCCCATTTGAGGCTCCTTATGGGACAGAAAGGGGGGGGGGGTTACACATTCAAACTTTCTTGTTTCTTGTGTTCCTTGGTTTATTATCCAGTATGTTATCAAGAGCGCTTAATGCTCAAAGACTGTGTTTTACATTCTGTTTCTGATTCCAAATGATTTGAAGGGGTTAGGCATGGTGAAACTGGGTATGAGTTAATACTGCTGTCAATGAAATAGGAGTATGTGATAAGTCTATTGTTAGAATCTGTTTCATTTTTTTAGAAAGCATGGCTGTTTGTTTTATTTTACTTCCTTTATGTCCCATCCTTCTACCTGGTGGGAAGAAAAAGAAAAGTTGGGTTTTATACCTCTACCTTTTAGGAGTCTCAAAGCAGCTTAAAAACTCCTTCCCATCCTCTCCCCACAACATACACCTTGTGAGGCAAGTGGAGCTGAGAGAGTTCTGAGAGGTCACCCAACAGGCTTCATGTGTAGGAGTGGGGAAACAAACCTGGTTCATCAGATTACAGCCTGTCGCTCATGTGGAGGAGCAGGAAATTAAACCTGGTTCTCCAGATTAGAGTCCACCACTCTTAACTACTACACCACACTGACTCTGAAGCTGCTTATCACCTTTCATCCATTTTAGCCAGACAACAACCCTGTGAGGTAGATTAGACTGGGAGTGTGTGGGCTTGTTACCCAGTGAGCTTCCATGGTCGAGTTGGTATTTGAATCTGGTTCTCTCATATCTTAGTCTGAATGTCTGAAAACTGCATTGCACTAGCTCTTTGACTGGATTTGGTCACGCTATGCCAGAATATGTGTGAAGAAAAACTTCTCTTGTATCAGATACTTGTTTCTGTACCGAAGTTTTACTTAATAGTTGATCTGGTACAATTAATTTTTTTAAAAATTTCTTTTGATCCTATAATGCAATTGCCCTACCATGTCTGATTTCCCCCTCTATTGTGAATTGTGCTGTGTGTGTTGAACCTAGTGGTTGTATGGATATTGAGAGTATGAGCATTGATGAGTTTGATAGTATGCCACTTTCAGAACTCACGTTCTGTCAAATGTAATTTCCTTTTCACTTGATACCTGATCTTTGTCACTACAGGGTTCTGAAGGACAGGTGCAAAAACACCATTTCACTTACTCCTGTGTGAAATAGCTACTACTCTGAGGAAGCTGTGTTAATCTTCCACCACAAAAACGAGTCTTCTTACACCTGCTTGGAGAGGTTTCATTTTTCCCCCCTCTGGGTGAAGTCACCTTGCTCATGAAATGGCTCAGTAAATCTGTTAAGAAGCTCTTTCTTGCACTTTGGAAGATAGTAGAGAACTTGGCATTTAGTCTTAGATACGTGCCTTTAACCTCCCTACTTGGGTCCCTATATGCTTGGGTAAGAGGCTTTCCTTGAAGACAGTTGGTAGGCTATAACTGGTGTGAAATATGACAGCTTCTATCTGCCTGTCTGTATCATCAGCTTACTTATTTATACTGTTCCTGTTGCTATACTGGGCAAGAATCTAAATTTAAAAAAAGACGCGGTGCTACCCTCAGATTTACAAATCTATTAATGCCCAAAGGAGGAAGATGCACTGTTAAATGCCAGGCGGGGAGATAAAGTGGAAATAGTCATGAAGGCAACTCGAGAGAAGATTTTTGCCATAACATCTTAGAACAGAAGCTTATTGTACTGATAACGGAAAAGCTGTCTAGGAATTCTGGCTGAGCAAAGTAAACAAACAACGAAACGTATCCAAGAGAGAACATATGGAAGCTGGAGTTTGGAAAGAAGATTTGTATCAATGTAAGAGGGAAAATTAAAAAGAGATTAAAGAAGAAAGGTGGCAACAGTAGACTTTGGAAACCAAACCAACGCCTCATGGGAGTAAGGAAAAAATAAATGGGAATCGGAGTCTCTGGGTTAGGAGATGGGAAACCACACAAATACTTAAGCTCATTATTTATATATGGGACAAGTGTGTTGACCTGTTCAGTAGAGTGGTAGAAGATTCAACTCTTCAGGAAAAGAAGGAATTTCCAGGACTGAAATACAGTAATGTGCATGTAGAGAATGGAGCCTTGCTTATAACTGTGTTGTGAACTAAAGATTCACCTGTGCTGGTAAGGCTGATTCAGGTGACCCATGGGTGCTGTAAAGCAGTCTGAGAAACCTGGATCTTACAGGGGTAGGTTATTTATTTATTTTTATATTTATACCCCACCCTACCCCATTGGTTTAAGGGATGTGTTACTTCAAGAACTGGATGTTTTCTTTCCAGGAGGGTCAATCCTCGAGGCAGAGAATCCTTCTAGGCATTAAGGCCATAGGAGATGCACAAATCATTCCAGTAGTCTCTAGGGTCCGGCAGCTTCTACATTCTAAGATGAAGTTTGAAGCTTCAAAATGGAGTCTGAGATGTTTGTGCCAGCCTGCATGACCAGTCATAGATGATCAGATCCCCCATTACAGGCCAACTACACAGACTTGAGACCTTGAAGGTACTAGAACCACCACATAAGAGAACTGTGAACATTATCCTTTATATATTTCTTTGTATATTCTCTCTTCCTGGTTGGGTTATGGAAAGTGCAATTGTGACAGAGGGAGAGAGATTATAACTAAAGGCAAAAGAGAAGGCTTTCATTGTGTTGCAAGTTATCCTGTGTGAAGCAATAGCTGAAATTTTCTAGCTTAATGAATTTTAATAGAGATGCATATTTGAAGTATTCTTTTCTTATTCTGTGACATTCAAGGCACACTGATTTTTGACAGCTATGCCCTTAGAGGGTGTTTCATTTAAGGCTTGCTAGGACCTGTGAGGCTAACTGTAAATTAAAATTATAGTTATAAAAAACACTTTTGGTATCTATTTATAAAGCTGCCTGATATTTTGGCTTCTGCTTATGGCTTATTTTAGGATACTGAGATGGGAGTTAGGTAAATTATATGTAAAGATAGAAGGCAGGAAAAAGCTGAGTCAAGAGAATAGAGGCAGATTGGGATACAGAGAGGAAAGGGAAGAAGGCAACACAAAGGAGGAGAAAAAAGCAGAAGAACTAGCAAAAAAAGAGAGACATAGAATAATGTAGAGCAGTAGTTCTACTATTTGTGACCTAATTGCAAAGCATCTCCAAGTTACTTTCTTTCTCTCTGTTACAAGAAACTCACTTCAGTTAACATTGCACAAATTGTATGTTGTTCCATGTTTGGTGGAAAGTGCCACCAAGTCATCGCTAACTTATGGCAACCCCTTAGTTCAGCGATTCCCAAGTTCGGCGATTCCCAATTCCCGATTCCGTGGTACCCTGGGGTGCCGTGAGCATGTCCCAGGGGTACTGCAGCAATGCTACCGGCCATCCTCACTTTTGTGATGTCTCCCGCCAGCACCAGCAAGGATATGGATTTGGCCTAAGGGGCAGGGCCTGCCCCAAGTTCAGCAGCTACTTCCCACCCCCCGTGCTTCCCTTCACCCTGGGAGGGGAAGGTGGGGGATGGCAAGCAGGGGAACTGGGAGGGGAAGGTGGGGGGAGGATGGCAGGGGTACCGTGAGATATGAAGAGTGAGGTCAAGCGTACCGTGATGTCGAAAAGGTTGGAAAACACTGCCTTAGTTATTTCAAGGCAAGAGATAAACAGAGGTTGTTTGCCATTGCCTGCCTCTGTGTAGCAACTCTGGACTTCCTTGGTTGTTTCCTATCTATATACTATCCAGGACCAGGATCTGATGAAACTGGACCATCCAGTTTTTAGTATTTGTGAATATAGAGCAACACGTATGGTGGTCACTCTGGCAAACCCAAATTTTGCTGTGAAACCTTCCAGAGTCTTTTTTCTCAGCTCACCCTCCTTTCCCCTCGTGGCCTCGCCATCTTGGCCTGCAGTTTGATACCCACTGATGTAGAGGAATTTATGTCTGTTTACTTTTACTATTTCCCAGAGGTGTGATCCTGTATTATATTACATCATGTTTTCCACAGTGGTTGGCTTCATTTAGGAGCTTCAGTATCATGAACAATTGCTGGGAATGGAATGGATGCTTTCTTGGAATTATAACTGGGTTAACGTGGCAAGCATCTTATTCAAGTTTAATTGTCCAACAGTAAATCATTAATCTTCTGCACGTCTGCTGAACGCTTTAAGCCTTTGATTTCTGGGCGGCTGCTTTCACCTTCTGCCAGGTTCCAAATGCGTATATGTGCACTAAAACACATAATTTTGCTGGAATCCGACTCTGAAATGATGAAAATGAATATTTGCATTAGAAATGACATTTTATTTCTTTAAAAGCATTTTTATTCTGCTCTTCCATCCCCCAAGCAGACCTGTAGGGCAAATTACACAGCTCTTTAAAAAAATAAATTATCGCTAAGACCAACTCTGAATAAAGTGATAGCCAGCTGAAGATAGTTTGTTTTTTCCTAAACATAAAAAAGATACTGCACAGTTAAAAGGAAATCAGTATTGTACTAGTCCCGTGGTGGCGAACCTTTGGCACTCCAGATGTTATGGACTACAATTCCCATCAGGCCCTGCCAGCATGGCCAATTGTCCATCAAAACAGAGCCCAACCAGCCTTAAGAAAATACAGTCTTCAGAGTGAAACAAGACACTAGTGGAGGTGGAACATGGCGAACCCATCTTGGGAGATTATTTGATAGTTGGTGGAAAGTGCTGTCAAGTTGCAGCTGATTTATAGCGATCCTGGAGGCAAGAGAAGAACAGAAGTTGTTTTCTGCTGCCTGCTTCTGCATAGCAACCTAGAACTTTGCAGTCTCCCAAGTACTAAACAGGGCCGACCGTGCTTAGCTTCCAAGATCTGATGAAATTTAGCTATTCTGGGGCATCCAGGTCAGGGAATTTCATAGTTCTGGAACTGCTACCCCCTCTTACAACTCCCATTTGTGGGCTTCTATTAATCTTAGGGCTCAGACAGATAGCTATCAGGAAAGATGGTCCTGGAGATGCTGTGGGCTAATTCATCTTTTAAAGGCAATAAGCAGCCCTTTGAATTGGTCTTGGGAAATAACTGGTAACCGTTGTAGACAGCACAGAAGCTGAGTGACATATTGAGTAGCATATGGAGGAGATGGAGCAGGAGGAGAAAGTGGCTGAAGGGGAGGTTGAAATGTGGTGTGGATAAAGGTCAGGTGTTTGCATAGAATGGAAACCAAAAATACAAGAAAACTACTGGAGCCGCCATTATTATTATTATTATTATTATTATTATTATTATTATTATTATTATTATTATTATTATTATTATTATTATTATTTTAATTAATTAATTAATTAGATTTAGTATGCCGCCCTATCCCCGAAGGGCTCAGGGCGGTGTACAGATAAAACATCAGCTAAAAACATACATATAATTAAAACAACAGTAATATCTTAAAACATCGCCTGCGCCCTTACGAAACCCTCCTAATGTAAAATAATGGGTCCTGATGGTATTAGGGCCCATGGGGGTAAAGAGGAGGGAGCAGGAGCACCCTCAGCGGCTGGTCTCTCCAAAGGCCCGGTGGAACAACTCTCACCAAGACCAACAGCGAAATTGAAACCCAGAAGAGGGTGTAGGAGCAGAAACACATACCCCACCCTGAACAAAATTTTCCAACCAAATTAGAGCTGCAGTAACACATGATCGCTGCTGTGGCAGTTCCTTTTCAATTTTCCCCTGCAAAAGAACGTTCCTTATCAATTTCACTTGCTCCTAACTGCAGACACTGTATATTCACCTTAATGTTACATCACTAATTCAAGATGAAATTGACAAAGCTCAATCTGGCTTGTATCTGTGCTGTCATGTTACAACAGTAATGAGATATGACGAAGAGAAAAAAATGTTAGAAAATCCTTTTGAAAACTGAAGATGACGGGAAGGAGACATGACTGAAGGAGAATTGAATGACTTCATGAGGACGTGGATAAGAGCCAGGTGTTTGTTCAGGTTGAGAAATAATGACTATTTCAACATGGTTACCTGTTCAAGGGAAGCTGGCTCGAAAATGGATTGGAAAAAACATTGCAGTAAAAGTGCTTGGGAAAACAGTTAAGGAAAAATGAAGAAAACTTTTCCAGAACAAAACATAGGGGAAAAAACATACAGAATTAAAAGAAAAAAAGTAGCATTTGATGGCAAGATATGTTATAAACAACTTGTGCAGAAAAGATCCGTGATAGTTAAGAGGAACTGGCATGGGTTCATATCAAGGGATGAATCTTCAGATATATGGACCACAGGCTGGCAAGGCTTTAAAGATCAGAACTACAGCCTGGAATTGAATTTGGAAAATCAGCAACCAATCTGTGAAAAGCTCCCCATGAGCCTCTGCTCTTTCCTCGCCCCTGTCTGCAAGATGTTGGGAGGGGCTGGCCTCTGTCAGGACCAGAGAGTTGGCTGATGCCCTTCTCTCTTTTGACCTCAGGGAGATTCTCCACAGTGCATGGGATTTTTCCTTATCTTCTTCCTCACTGGCCAGGCCCTTCTTGTTCCTTTTTAAAGGGGTTGCTCCACCCCTTGAGTTCCCCTTAGCCACTCAGGGCTCCTGGGCTGTCCCCTCACTTTTTGTGCAGGCTCTCTGTCTGTCCACCAGTCTCCCCCCTTCCCCATTACTCCTTCTCAGCCCCACCCTGGCGTTTCCTTCCAAAGCCATGGCTTGCTTCAGGTCTGTCTGGCCTCACAACGCCTTCCCCGATGCCACAGCCCCTTTGTCTGGTCCTGGGGCTTTGGCTGCTACAGGTGGCTCCAGCCTGATCGTCCTGCTGCCTGCCCTGGTTCAGTTCTTCTGCTTGCCTGGCTTGTTGTCTTGCTCTTGGGCCTGCCAAGGTATGTCTGCTCGCCGTGGCTTCTGGCCCTGCTGCTGCCCCCCTGCTCGCTGTGGCTCTTCACCCTGTTGTGACTCTTTGGCCCACCACATTCTCAAGTCCGTGGATGGGCTGTTGGGGGAAAGGGGAGATGACGGTGGGTGCACAGAAGGCCGCGTAAGTCCTGATGCGGAACACAATCTGTTGAAGGAGCTTTGATTCTCAAACACCTTGACAATCAAGGCTTACACCTTGAAAATCTTCTTGGTCTCTAAGGGGGTACTGGACTCAAATCTAGCTGTTTCCGCTGAAGACCACTTAGAACAATGACGCTGATCCTCACAAAGGTTGATGGGCAATGTAAAGAGTTGGTCTGATGCCCATTCTCCATTGTTCCTTATAGAATGCATCCAGTTGTGAAGAACTATTTAGTCGCTTACTGTGTAACCCTCTGAACGTTGTTTACCTCTCAATGAAATCTTATCAGATTTTTTATTACCAGTCCTGTAAAGAGTTCAAAGTAATGTATATGGGTCTCCCCGGGGGTGTGTGTGTGTGTGTGTGTGACAGATCCAGTCATACACAAATGAGAGTGTGACAGTGAGTTTCATGACGGGAATTTGAACCTAGGTCTTCATCTCTAGTCTAACCATTAAACCACCCTGGTTCTTGAAACTCTGCTGGTTTTCATTATAAAATGGCATCTTCTCTCTTACATGCATTATAGGGTGTAGCTAAGATTTGTTTCCCATTATTTCAGATATTTGCTATGTGTCATATACCAGTGGTCTTCAAAAACTGTCCAGTTCTGGGACCTACTCTTTACATTAAGGTGCCATTATAGGACCTGTGATAACCACATGGGAGGAGGATATATGCTGTCACCAGTTAGGGAGGAAGGTTCTGCACGGAAAGCATGCATAGAGCATTGGGGGCTACACGAGTGGGGGTAGGGTGGAAGTGGACTGGCCGGGAGGAGGAGAAATCCTTTTGTGTGTGGTGAGGGGTTTTTCTTTGCACTAAAGAGGCATCTTCACTGCCACGGGGGGATCTTGCTTTGCCATTTTGCTGCTGCGCACAGCATGCGTCCCAAAGGACGTAGAAGGTATGAAGTCCTTGTTCTCTATGCATGTGCACTAACAACAGAGTCTCCCCCCCAAAAAACCCCAAACCGCTAAAAAATATGTTGGCTGCTTAGCAGGTAAAGTTCCACAGTTCACCTGAGGGCCCCCAATTTTTAAACAAACAAGCAGTTAACTTTTATTTATAATTGATTGATTGATTGATTGATTAGACTTATAGGCTGCCTCATCCCCGAAGGGCTCGAGGCAGCTCACAATACGGCTGTTCTAACGAAGAGCAAATCAACAACATAAAACTTAAACCCCTTAAAACCTATGCAGCAATATAAATTAAAACAACAAAAGTTGTTTAAAACAGGCGCCTAAGTCAAGAAGCTGTGAAAGGGAGTGAAGTACATCACTCAGTATGAGGAAATCCCACTGATAACATTTTTTTTTAAATTTTGCCTTGATAAATCAGAATTGTAGAACTGCCTGAGAATTCCGAACACGATGGTGTCATCCACAAATTTGGTTACAACACTGGTTCAGGATAATTTTCAAGTTTAAATGGTCCAATTCCCAAACAGACCATTGGGTGACTCCTGCGCTTGTTTCCCTCCATGGCAAAAGCTGTTGATTTATTTCTACTTCCTGCTTTTCCAGCAGATAGTGATTCAGAAAACTGATTTGCTTAATGCAGCAATCTCTTTTCAAAGCTTCCAGGTTTTCTGAAGCTTCGTTGACATCATTGAGGTAGTCGTGTTTTGAGGTTTAAAAATGTTCCTTCCTTGTGGTCTTGGGGTGGTGTTCTTTTGTAACTGATAAGCAGGTGGAACAGAGGCCTAATCAAACAAAAAGTTAATGAAGTTGTACTTATAGACCACAAGTTGGGACAGGATTGGTGAACTGTCCTGAGACTTCTTCCAGCTGACTTCTTAAATTCTTTATCACTGTTTGTAGCTTGATGTGTCTTCTTTTGCTAGGAATATTTGAATGGCGATTCTGTATCTGTGTTCACAAAGACATTTTTCATCTTTTGTTTCGGAAAGAATGCTTGGTGATTAACTTTCAAACTTCACAAAATGGGCTACAAATGGACCCATAAAAATACTGTTGGCTTTATGGGGAAGTGAGTAGGCCAATTTTTGTATTCTGTTTTTTATAACAACAGCTGGCAGCAAGCCTAGAATCAAAAGTTGGCAAAGTCAGGCATTGGCCAAGGCCCACACGTCATTGGAGCCCACTGTTGGTTCCATCCTGGCAGGTTCCATCCTGGCAGGTTCTCATTCTTCCATGCTGGGAGAATGTGCGAAAGCCAGGTGTTGTGGTAGCTTCATGGCAGAAGACACTTCTTTGAAGTCTGTCTTCATTTAGCGGCTGTCTACCTGTGTGTCTTGTGCAAGAATATCTGTTTCTGTCTGGGCAGGGAAGAAAGAACTTAGGTCACAGTTGAAAAATGAGGAAGGGGAAGACCTTTTTGGTGGTTAGACAGCTCTGTTGATGGTCTGTATCCTGTCGTGTTGTGCGAATCCTGCTAAAAATCTCATGGCCAGGTTTGGCCCTCAACCTCTGTGAAACTTGAATGGGATTCCTCTCACAAAGTCATGATCTGTGTGGTACTGCCAGTGTGGTTTTGCTAAACATCTCATGGCCAGGTTTGGCCCTCAACTTCTGTGAAACTTGGGTGGGATTCATCCCATAAAGTCCCGATTTGCGCGGTAATGCAAGTGTCTTGCCCAGATCTTGATGGAAGATTTTCTGGTTTGATACTATAAATCAAAGTTTGGAAAAAAATTAGACAGGGTAAAAAAACAAACCATGATTTGTTGCTTTCCTATAAACCAGGTGTCCCCAACATTTTTGGAATTCTCCCACAGGACGGTGTGCATAACTACAAAATGACTGCCACAAATAGCGGAACCAACCACAAAATTTTCGGGAGTGAGAGCGTGCATAACTGTAATAGGAACGTCAGCATTTCAGGCAGAAACTCTGTTTGACAGGATGCCTTTTAAAATGTACTTATTATTGAAAATATTGTCTTCCGTACACACAGCTTATCTTCCGTCAATCAGTGAAGATCTTTGTTTTATGGTGGCAGCTGAGGGGCCAATCAAAAGCTCTTCCTGGCTCCACCCACTTTCTAAAAACACTTGGGGACAGCAGGAGAGGTGTCTGCGAACAACAGAGTGTCCATAAGCACCACATTGGGGTCACCTGCTATAAACTGGTATTCTGAACAACAGGAAAATTATATTAATTTTCCCTCTTCTGTTTCTGAAATGTCATACGATCAGAGGTGAATGGTAACTGTTATAGATAGTGTCTCTTAGCAAAGGAGTTTTGAGAGAGAAGATTGTAACTTAAGGCCTTCTCCAGCAATATATTTCTCATAAATATATAACACCATTGAACATACCTATGAAGGTGTTCTATACCAAGTCAGACCATTGGTTTATCAGGGTCAGTATTATCCACTCTGAGTGGAAGTGGCTCTCTAATGTCTCTGGTGGGTGTCTTTCATATCTTTCACTACCTGCTGGTCATGAATGGAGATGTAGGCATTGAATCTGAGATCTTCTGCATGCACTTCAGATGCTCCACTGAGCTTTCACTACACTGGTAATTCTTTCTCATGGTCGGGGCAGGGGAGAGAACAGAAGATTAAATGCAGAGCTGATATTCTCAATACCTGTTGCACTTATTGTGTAATCAGTCTAGCATAAGGAGCATCTTGAGAACAGTCTGACCAGTCAGTGTCTTAGAACACTGGAAGGATTGGGAGGCAGGGGGAATCTGGTGTGCTGGATGACCATGTTGAGACTGTCAACATCTGTGGCTGGTAGAAGCTGAGAAAAACTTATGTGGCTGATGTGAGGGCTTTAATAAAGTATCCTGTGTGTTATGGAGAGAGATAAATTGTATGTGTGGACGGTTCACAGTTATTATAATGACGTTTCTACAGTGGGGGATATGTGTTGTTGAAGGCCTTCATTGCTGTAATCACTGGCGTTTTGTGTGGATTTCGGGCTGTGTGGTCATGTTCTAGTAGCATTCTCTCCTGACGTTTCGCCTGCATCTGTGGCTGGCATCTTCAGAGGATCTTCTGAAGCCGCCTCCTACTGATGGAGCTCAAGGGAGGAGGCAGGGCCGCAACAGCTGGCGGGACCTCAGCTTGCCACCGGCTGCTTCCGCCTCCTCCCTCAAGCTCCATTGGTGATGGCCAGGGCTCTGATGGAGCTCGAGGGCTGCCAGAGACCCTGCTAGAAGTTGCCCAAGCTTCCCAGCTGCTGCCCTAACCCGGGAAAGCTACTGCCAGCAGGCCAGCACAGCCTTGCGCGTGGCTTCTCTCAAGCTAAAGGAAGCAGCCAGGAGAGCCCTGAGGCAACTCTCCTAGGAAGGGAGGCTGTGACTGTCGGAGGGAGAATCCCCTCGCGAAGGGGTCTGGCGCTGCAGGCGCAGATTGGGCCAGCCAGCCCCCCACGCTTCCTGGCCGCCTCCACCACCCACCCACCCCCAAGCATTTCCTGGCTCGGGAAGTCTCCTCGCCCGGGAAACCCAGGGTGGGGTGGAGAGCCAAGCCGGAGCTCTCCTCCCTGCGCAGGGCTGGCTCTAAAAGCCCCATCGTCACTTCCTCTCCCAGGGTAGGGGGAGCAAGGGGACTTTTAACAACCGATTCGGCCCAGCTCGGCCGAACCAGCTGAATCCCACCTCTGCCTACAGCACATAGTTTCTAGCCAATCAAAAAATTGTTCAAATTGGGCAAAAAATATACACATCCACTGACCAGAAGAAACGTGAGCTACAAATAAATCAATGGTACTATTGGCATAGTAGTTCAAATTCCAACCTAGCAAGACTTGGCATGCTATTGTTACTATACTGTTTTTCACACTGCTCTTCACCAATGACAGAAAAAGCCACCCCATGTGGGAGAGAATGGCATATGCCACCATATGCTCCTTGGAATAAGGGCAAAATAAAACTGCAGGACAGGAACCAAGAGCAGTGTGCCTCAATCACAGAAGCAAGGTACAATAAAAGCAGAGGCAAGAGGAACATAAAAGAAAAGGAAGACAGAAGCATGAATTAGAAAAGTGGACAACTGAATGCTAGAGAATGAAAGGCACAAGAAAAATCAGCAGCTTTTCATAGAGAAGAGATAGAACTGTAGCCAGGATATCAAGGCTTAAACAAGGATATCCTGACAGGGTGGATTAAAATCAGTGATTTTTAAAAATTTTAAAAATTTTAAAAAATTAAAAATTTGAATCAGGGGGTTTGATTTCAATCAGATTTTTAAAAATCAAATGCTTTTTGCAGAAAAATCTATCTGAAATAAGTTTTCCATTTAAGAACCATTACATAGCTATTCACTATGAAACAAGAATTAGTTTTTTAATTATATAGCATGAGGCTGTACATTCACACAATGTTTAAATTTTTCGGTAAATGAATTCAATTAACCCATTCACAAAGTCATGCTCTTCTAGAGGTTTCTGTAAGATTATTTTGGGCAATTTTTCTATCTAAAAAATATCATCACAGATGCTTGGTTTTGCAGTTCTCAAAACTGTAAATGTGTGCGTGCAGAAATAACATGTCTCATCTTCACAGCAAAAATGTTATAAAATAAACATACAGATTTTAAAAAATACCTTAATCCCATTGTTCCTTGGCAAATTATGCACAGAACATCAACCCCTTACCTCTTAAGTGCTAGGCTTCAAGAAATCCAATGAACAGAAGATTGTTTGGAGCAGAATAGAGCTGCACAAGGAGCTAAATGTGAGGAGGGAGGGACAAGCAGTAAAAGCGATACCTTTTGAGCAGATTACTCCACAAACCTAGGGATTTTTGTTCATATAGCCGGAGGTTTATCATGTATAGCCTGAGGCTTGCAGGAACAAAACCAAAATTGTTCCAGGACTGTACCATGCTAACAAAAATAAAATTCAATCTCTTCAGAATTTCATCAGGATTTTTTTTAAAGCATTAAACGTTTTCAAACACAAAAATATTGTTTTGCATGGTGCAAAGCACATGGCCTCTGGAAATGTATGGATGATGTTTCAGAACAAACCATGCCTGCATGGAGCTTATAGATCTTCCGGTTTGGGGGGGGGGGGGTGTCCATGCAGAAGAAGAGTTTGGATTTATATCCCCCCTTTCTCTCTTGTAAGGAGACTCAAAGGGACTGACAATATCCTTTCCATCCACCCCCCCCCCACTACAACAAATACACTGTGAGGTGGGTGGGGCTGAAAGAGCTTTGAAGAACTGTGACTCGCCCAAGGTCACCCAGCTGGCATGTGTTGGAGTGCACAAGCTAATCTGGTTCACCAGATAAGCCTCCACAGCTCAAGTGGCAGAGCGGGGAATCAAACCCGGTTCTCCAGATTAGAGTGCACCTGCTCTTAAGCACTTCACCACACTGGCTCTCTCACCAGAAAGCTGTACAGCTGGGGGGTTGAGGCTCTAAAATTCTAAGTAACAGAGGCAGAGGCAATATACATTATTGACATGTGCACTGCTGATGTTTTATTGCATACTTCTCTACTGCTGAATGCCAGCCGGATCCTCCACTCTTCAGAAGAGCAAATGGAAAGCTACCAACAATCTATTCAGATAATTGCCTAAGTGAAGAGTTTGAAGAGGACACGTGATGGACAGATTTAGCTTTTGGAAGCGCTTCAAAGAGGGCTACTTCTTAGGCCTGCATAGGTTTCATACCTTCAGATCACACATTTCCCACTACCGTATTCAAGTGCTGCAGTAGTACTAGACCATTTGAATACTGATGTTTCTGGTTTCTGATAATAATTCCAACAAATGAACTCCTATGATTTCCTTTTTTTCCCTTACATGCTTCTGTATCATAATCACGAGAAACTATAAATGCTAAATGTTTAAAAACAACCCACTTACTCATTCCCAGGGGGGAAAATATCATGTATTAATTTCTAATTCGGCACCAGCGTGTATTCAGGAAGGTGATAAAAGTCAAGGTATAAAGCCTTTTGAGTCAAGTTTCAGGACATATCTCTCACCCCAGAGACAAGTGAAGTGAATTGTCAAGAGGTGCTTCTGAACAAATGAGAACAATGAAGTTCAGAGGTTACTAATGCTTGTTGATACTCTAGGCTGAACAATGTCTCCATTCTCATCATCCAGCCTCTACATACTATGGAAATATCACTAACAAAAGACCAGCCAATTAGTCTGTTAAAAGCATTAAGGGCACAGCTGTGGCTTTTAATTTGCCTCTGTCTCAACAGGGAAAGGAAATGATGCATCTACACATTGAAAGCACAGAATTCCTGCAACTATTAAGATAACACTGCTTACACTAGTCATCTCTGAGGAGGGTGCCTGTGAAGGTAGTTGTTCAAAATGCCAGCCGGACTCAGCGAGCACCACGAAAACTCTAAAGAAGCTGTGTAACAACAAGCCATATTAATGTACTGTCGAAGGCTTTCACAGCAGGAATCAACTGGCTGTGCACATCTTACTCTGCACATCTGGAGGAGAAGGAATTTGGATTTATATCCCACCTTTGTCTCCTGTAAGGGGACTCAAGGTGGATTACAAGCTCCTTTCCCTTCCTCTCCCCACACCTTGTGAGGTAGGTGGAGCAGAGAGTGTTCAGAAGAACTGTGACTAGCCCAAGGTCACCCAGCAGGAATGTACAAGTGCAGAAACACATCTGGTTCACCAGATAAAGCCTCTGCCACTCAGGTGGAGGAGTGGGGAATCAAACCCAGTTCTCCAGATTAGAATCCACCTGACCTTAACCACTACACCACACTGGCTCTCATCTGAGGCTGGAACTACACATTCCCACATTCTCCCTCCTACTCCACCTTTGGTGGTAAAGTGCACTCACACACATTCCTCAGACCACGAGAACCTGGGAGAAACAGACACCCAAAGCCTCCCCCCCCCCCACATTCCCAGCTGCAGATGTAGTTACCAAGTGAGATAAAAGACAGACTGGTACAAGCTGGACTCAACACAAACAATTCTCAAGACTGCCCTGTAGGATTGACCCTTAATGAAATATGGCAGGGCCCTGGCTAAGATATTAGAGAGCCATGTCACCCCCCAGCCTTTACATATCTATGTCCACAGTAGATTCCCAAACTACCAGCTTAAGTTTCACATGGCCACTGGAGGGGGGGTGGGGAGGCAGGAAAGATCGACTGCCATAGTACTTGGGGTCAGAGGTGGGATCCAGCAGGTTCTCACAGGTTACCGAGAGTAGATTACTAATTATTTGTGTGTGCCGAGAGGGGGTTACTACTTGGTGATTTTGCCATGTGAATTTTGCCTTAGTTACGCCCCTCCTCTCAGCAGTAGCGCGCAGAACTTGAAGCAGTCCTAGCAGGAGGTGCACCGGCGTGCGTGGCAGCCTGCGCCTGCGTGCATTCGTTTCCCACCTAAGGACCGGCGCAGCGGCTGCGTCCTTGCCATAGCTCCGCCCAGGAATGCCACACCCCCAGAATGCCCGGCCACGCCCCCGCCGTACCCCGCCCAGCCCCATTGGCGCTACGCCACAGTTTGAATCCCACCACCAGGGGAACCTGTTACTAACATTTTTAGATCCCACCACTGCTTGGGGTCCATAAGAACCAATCTCTACCTTTTGGTGGTGAAAAATGTTGTCGGGTCACAGCTGATTTATGTCGACTTTGTGGGGTTTTAAAGACGAGATGTTCAAAGGTGGCATGCCATTGCCTTCCTCTGCATAGCAAACCTTGTCTGTCTTGGTTGTCTCCCATCCAAACACTAACCAGGGCCAATTCTGCTTAGCTTCCTGAATCTGATGAGATTGAGCTAGGCTGGTTGAATATCTGCAAGCTCTGAAGAGCTTGCTCGCCTCCTGAATAAGGTCTCAGCGGATTGTATTTGGATTGTTGTGGGCACGAGGAAGATCAGTTTTCTCAGGGAAGTCCTTGGGAAGTTAGCAAATCTCCACACAGTCATTTCTTTATTTTGTGTGTTTGCGTGTTTTGGAAGATTTAATGTATGCCCGGAGTTCTGCTATTTATTTTCTGCCTCTGGGGCTTGCTTCAAATTGTTTTTGCATATTAATAGTAGGCAGTTAAAAAACCAGCTTCACCGGTCTGTATCCCAGCAGGAAAATCTGAATGTTTAGACTGTAACAAAATCAGCCCAGGCTCTCGGCAGTAGGAGATAATGCATTCATCCATTGGAATCACAGAGTGTGGTCTTGCATCTTGTTCTGTTGTTTTGTTTTAATGGATGGGCTCTTCCTTTGGAGATGGGAAGCTCTTAGTAGTACTTTTCAAGCTCACACTGTTTTTATATCATAAATACCCAGGGGCTCAGAGTGGGCAAGCTATCTTTTTTGGAGGGGGGGGGGAAGGGAAGAGTCAAGCACTGGTTCATATGCATAATTTCCTCTTAGAGCTGCCTTTATAGAAGAATTGCTTATGTGGTCACTTGCACCCCGTTTGCTTTTGTGATAACCTGGACTTCAAGGAGCTAGAAGGGTCTTCCGTGATATTAGAATGCTATCCAAAGCTGAGGCTGTGTACTGGATCTGGGGGATTTATTGGCTGTGTGGCGTTTGGGGGAGCACTCATGAAGAGCATTGGTTCTTCCTCCGTTCTGAGTATAGGAGCCCTACAACCCCATCCGGGGTGGGGTGGCGAATGTGTTCATAGAAGTGGCACATGGCTATGCTGGTGAATTTGCCCTCTTTGGGGCACTTGCCCCGGCAGAGGGGTGAAACCACCAAAGTACGGCCACCACAGACCTCCCTAGTACTGGCTCCTTAGTGAGGATTGTCCAGGGGCGTGGCCGGGGAAGAGCCAACATCAATCCCTCCCTGCCATTCGCCATGATACGATGGCAGTCGGGACTTGAGATTTACTACACCCTTTCAGATGGCATAAGTTTATTGAGTCCAATGGGGTTTCTTGGTGACAGAGAAGCTTTTACCCTTTTGAAGCCTTTCCACTCTGCTAGAAAGCCTCTTTAGGGGTGGTGGGCTGTGGCGCTGTGACCGGCCACCTGGCCTCTTTGATGGGGCTACCCAAATGCTGGAGGGGAGGTGGTTGACATAGTGGCAGATCTTCAGGAATGCTGGAAAGGATCAGAACATCTCAAACTTAGAACTAGTCCTTCTCTCTTGAACCAGAGTTGGCCTCAGTCGCTTAATGAAGCACTGTGTGGATTACTGTGAATCCAACAGACTGACAATTAATTATGAAAAAACCAAGGTATTGGTCTTCTCTAGGCGCTTTAAGAAGCTCACATGGGCAATGAAAAGCACCCAAATTGAACAGGTTAAGTGCTATAAATACCTTGGCCTCTCATTTTCCTTTAACCTTTCATGGGCAACCCAGAGGAAGGCCGCTCTCCTAGCTACATCTAAATGGTATGTCAGCACTTTCTCACGATTCTTGCTTTACAGCCAGTGGCCACTCCTTTTTATCTTTCCTCCTGCCCTCAAATTCTTTTCAATGCCAAAGTCGCCTCGAGGATTTAGCTTTTTTTACGGGAGTCCCAATAATTTGGATTCAGAAGCTATCAACCACTCCTTGAATTCTGCTTCAATCCAGAATTTTTCACAAGATAACTGGACTTCCCAAATTGTGTGCCCTATACATGCCCCTTTGTCTGGAGTTAGGGTCAAAACTCATGGAATCAGCCGCTTTGGCTGAGGACTTTTAGATTCTGTGGCTGCGAATACACTTTCTCTCGGTTCATATTCCCTGGTCCACTGTCTGTTCTCTCTGACACCCACATTCCAACCTCCTGGATTTTCTACATAATTGAAGAAAAAATTGCCTCCATTGGACTGTCAGTGTGATTCACTTTGCCCTTTGTCCGTATTCAGAAGCTTATAGGAAATTAAAAAGTGTCAACTATTGGATAGAGAGTTCTCTACCCTACTTCACCGCGAAAGCCAAAGAAAACGGTATGCTCCCTCAGTGTACTTTTCTTCTCCTACCGATTTGAATCGGGGTGCCACTTGGCACTGAACTACCTGTATTGCTTAATAAACCCTGTTCAAAGGAGAGCCACTTCAATGCTTTCGCCAGGTTTAATGTAATGCCTTCCATGGCCTTGTTACATGCGGCAGGATTTAATAATATGTATTAACCAAGAAAAGGCGAAACGGTTTAGTGCCTCCATGTAACGATATGGCTCAGTTTGAATCTCTGGCTCCACCCAATTACTTTCCACTGTCTCAGATTCAAGGAAATCAGATCCAAGTATGTGAATCTCACTCCCTTACATTTACCCTTTCTCCCCGATTTAATTAGATTACACTACTTGTTGAACAACCCTGATCCTTCTCTCTGTATGATAGTGGCAGACTTTCTTCTGGAAATTACTAAATGCCAGTAGATTTCCTTCGTCCTATCATGTATATCCTGTATTGTATATGCTTTTTAATCTGTTTTTATTATTGTTGTACTGCTTTATGCCAATAAAGGCTTGCTATCTAGTCAACTTAGAACTGGATGTTAATAGAAGAAGAATTGGTTTTTATATTCCTGAAAATATTTTTGTTGACAACTTATTCAGTTGGTTTTTAATGGTTTTTAAGATTTTTTTTTATTATGCATCTTTTTATCTGTTAGCTGCCTTGGTGCCTTTCTGAGGGCAGAAAGGTGGGATTTAAATTTCATTTCATAAATAAATCTCTGTAAGTATAGGACAGGAAAGTAAATGGCTAAAAAAAATGGAATGATGAATTGGCTGGTGCGCCAGTTCTACCAAGGAGACAGATCTAAATAATAAGAAGGGTTTGGATTTATACTTCGCCTTTTTCTCCTGTAAGGCGGCTTACAAACTTCTTTCCCTTCCTCTCTTGACAAAAGATGCCTTGTGAGGCAGGTGGGGCTGAGAGAGTTCCAAAAAAACTGTGACTAGCCTAAGGTCACCCAGCAGGTATGTAGGAGTGGGGAAATCCACTTCGCTAGATAAGAGTCTGCCGCTCTTAACCACTACGACATGTTGACTCGCCTGAAGTTACAGAATTTTATGCTGTAATGCTCTCTTGATTCCATTGTTATGTGACCCTTGATGTCTGCCATAACACCTTCCCTCGTTGTGACTAAATTTTCTGCTAATGGAAGGGGACGTATAATTCTTACCAATTTCTTCTTCCCTGCTGCAGACCACCAATTTTCCCCACGTACAATTATTGTTCCCAAGGAAGAAGCATTTCAGCAGATCAGTGGGCTGCAGATGGAAGGTTGGGGGGGAGAGAAAATTTTGTTCTGATGGAAATGCGTCCTGTTTGTGGAAAACTTTATCTAGTTCCGACTGAGTATTGAGAGGATTAGGGGTATAAACAAATCTCTTTCGGTTTATAGATCTTTCTGTGAGGTTATCTGTGTTCAAATTAATAGTGAGAATAGAAAAGAGTTTCCAATAAATTTTCACAATTTCTCTATCTTACCCCGCTACACTTTTTGGGCGCTGTGGCTTCACATATTTAGCACTCCGCTAAAGTTCCAGTAGGTGTTTTAGGGCTGTATGAGCGAGAGGCCATGCCATCTGCTTTGTTTGCTTGACACAGAGGAAGAAGGGCCTTTTTAATTAGTTTTCTAAAATAGGGATCTTTTTTGGATAGAAAAGCCAAGTGTTAGCACATTTTTGAATACTCAGATTAAACTGTCAAAGAGGTGACTTCAGTTTTTCAGTGTTTGCCAAGAACAGACTGATTATAGCATCTGTTTTCTCAACAGTTGTGCTATTCAGTGGTAAAATCTTGGATGAACGTTTGATGCTTGAGAAAAGATCTAGAGATGTAGGAGGTGTGCCTCCATTTCCTCTAGATTAATTTTTTTAAAAGAATAGTTATGCTTTTGAGCAATTCTTTTCTTCAAAGAGGGCAAGAAGGGAGGTCTGTTGTTTGATCTTGAAGGGGTGTCTTAAATTCTGCACACTTGAGGGAATGAATTCTCATAGTACGTTCCTCCAGAGAGAGCCTTTTGCCAATATAAAAATTCTTATGCCTTCTTTTGTCAAGTCATCCACTGCCACCAGTGGACTGAAAAGAATAGGGTTTGACCCAGTCTCATTATTTCCCTCAGAATTTCTGAAGCCCAGCTGATGAAAACCAAAAGAACCTTCCTCAACTTCTAGCTACTACCGTGTTTCCCCGAAAATAAGACAGTGTCTTATATTAATTTTTGCTTCCAAAGATGCGCTATGTCTTATTTTCAGGGGATGTCTTATTTTTCTGTGTTCTGTTCATCGGACATGCTTCCAAACAAAAACTTTGCTACGTCTTACTTTTGGGGGATTCCTTATATTTCATGTAGCAAAACCTCTACTACGTCTTATTTTCCGGGGATGTCTTATATTCGGGGAAACGGTATTATCCAATGATGATGTTCCTTCCATTGTCCATATCAAAAGACCATCCAAAAAGAAAATACATAATTACTCTGTGTTGTATTACTAGTATCTCCTGCCCCTCTTACTTTCTGCCTCTGAAATCTCAGGGACATCACTGGCTTACATGTCAAGTAGCCAACAGACCTTTTTGGGCAAGATCTTTGACCTGCCATTTTAATCTACATGATAAATTATCCACAAAAGGGTAAAAAAAATTACTCTTGTTGTATCTCAGTTTTATGATATTTGGACGCAGTGACAGAATTAAAGAAGATTGTTACTGTCCCGTAGAGATTAACAGCCTGGCCTTTTTCACCTAGCCATCTGTCTAAGTCTTGGCACACCGTGAAGGATCATTTGCTGCAGAAATCTAATATTTCAACACTCTAATTTAACTCTTGCTGTTGGATAGGATATTTTCTGTATATGTTCTGTAGTATTGAATGTTCTACAGTACTAAAAAAAACTCCTAGTGTGCTTTTTTCCCCCTTTTGGAATGAGGGAAATGTCTTTAAAAACAAGGTGGACACATTGTAGACAGCTCTTAGATCCAAGATGCATTTCTTTACCTAGAAAGATGGCTTACCTTCATGAGGGGAGCATGTAGTGAGCAGCAGTGGCGTAGTGGCTAAGGGCAGGTGTACTCTGATCTGGAGGAACCGGGTTTGATTCCCAGCTCTGCCGCTTGAGTTGTGGAGGCTTATCTGGGGAATTCAGATTAGCCTGTACACTCCCACATACGCCAGCTGGGTGACCTTGGGCTAGTCACAGCTTTTCGGAGCTCTCTCAGCCCCACCTACCTCACAGGGTGTTTGTTGTGAGGGGGGAAGGGCAAGGAGATTGTAAGCCCCTTTGAGTCTCCTGCAGGAGAGAAAGGGGGGATATAAATCCAAATTCTTCTTCTTCTTAAACTGCTTCTGTTTTCTTTTTGACTTGACTCTTCCTGGTTTACCTTTTCATCTATCCCTTGACCCATTGTGACAACAGATACCAACAGTTGGTGTGGTGTAGCTTAAAGATCTACCTTGCTGGACAGCGGGAAAAAAAGATCAGAAGGAAACAGGGCAGAAACTGCACCAAAATCCTCAGGAAAACTTTGAAAAAATAATTGAGTTATCTCTAACCCAGTAGCCGCAGAAGGTAGAAGAGAGCATCTAGCTGTACAGATATTATTATCAGCCTTTTGTATGACCCATTTCTTGACCAAGTATTATATTTTATGTCATTTACCACAAAATTTGTGTTCCCTGTTTAACTTCTATTTTTTTCTACTTTTTAGATAGCAAAAATCAAGGTACATGTGCTAAGGCATCACAGGGTGCATCTGATTGCAGTTTTCTCTCAAGTATTGTGTATACATTCATGGTGTAGTGATCTGAGGGACCGCATCTCCCCATATTGCCCAGCTAGGGCCCTCCGCTCCTCGGAGGAGCGTCTGCTGGAAATCCCCGGCCCAAAACAGATCAGGCTGGCCTCTACAAGGGCCAGGGCTTTCACAGCCCTGGCCCCTGCCTGGTGGAACAGGCTCCCTAAGGAGACCAGGACCCTGCGGGACCTTCAAAGTTTCTGCAGGGCCTGTAAAATGGACCTGTTCCACCAGGCTTTTGGCCAGCCGGGATAGCCATGTCATCCAGGCCCCCTGTGGATGGGGTTGGGGGGAGGGAACTGTCGCCAATTGATTGTTTTAAATTACAGATGGAACTACTGTTTTATATTTTATTGTATGTTTTAATTATGATGTACACCGCCCTGAGCCTACTGGGGAGGGCAGTCTAAAAATATAATAAACAAACAAACAAACAAATAAATAAAGCTGTAGACAGTAATCTGGAGAACTGGGTTTGATTCCCCACTCCTCAATATGAACCGTTGACTCCAATCTGGTGAACCACGATTGTTTCTCCACTCTTCCTCATGAAGCCTGCTGGGTAATGGTTGGCTAGTCATGGTTCTCTCAAAATCAGTCAGCCCCACCTACTTCATAAGGTGTTGTAAGGAGAGGGAAAGGAGTTTATAAGCCGCTTTGAGACTCCTTACAGTTGAGAAAATCCTTCTCTTCTTCTTTGCTTGTAGAAAAACTAAGCCATTTATAACGTTTACATTCCATAAATACGTCAAATACTGTAATCGTGTATACTTAGTAAGTTATAAATGATGCGTTTTATGCTGTTAGAGCAATAAAATTATTTTAGGTTTGGTGGAACAGTAAGTATTTCATATATTTCAAGTCCCCCCCCCCAAAAAAAAATTCTGTTTTGTTTTAAATTCCCTACAGCTTTAAAATTTCTGGAAATGTTATGGCTCTGTGCAGAGCACATCTATCTCCAGATTGTATGACTGATTAGAAGATGAATGAGATGGATATCAGAACTGCAACTGAAGACACATAATGAGAAGACAAGAGTCACTGGAAAAGTCAATAATGCTAGGAAAAGGTAGCAGGAAAAGAGGAAGACCCAACATGAGATGGATTGATTATGAAGGATGCCACAGCCTTCAGTTTGCAAGACTGAGAAAGGCTGTTCATAATGGTACATTTTGGAGGACATTGATTCTTAGGGTCACCATGAGTTGGAAGCAACTTGATGTCACTTAACACACACAGATGACGAGCAGAATTCCAGTATGAGTAAATAGCTAATGATTTGGAAATAATACTGATTATAGAGGGGAGAGTTGGTGGGGGGGATACCCTTTAAAATGGGTTAATCTGCTTTGGAGTAGTCCAGGTGCAGCCTTCTGATGTCATGTAAATAGGGAATATCTGAACAAAAATATAATAAAGCCAATATGGTAGTGGTTCTCAACCTGGGGGTCGGGACCCCTTTGGGGGTCGAACGACCCTTTCACAGGGCTTGCCTAAGACTCTCTGTATCAGTGTTCTCCATCTGTAAAATGGATAAATGTTAGGTTTGGGGGTCACCACAACATAAGGAACTGTATTAAAGGGTCACGGCATTAGGAAGGTTGAGAACCACTGAGCTAGAATGTAGAGCTTAGACTGCGTTCAGATCCTCACTCAACTGTGATACTTATTGGATGACTTTCGGCCAGTTACATCCTGTCTGATTAACTTCATAACAAACTGTGAGATAGAGTAAAAGAAAGGAAGTGGAGTAGCCTATGTGCTGTCCTGAAGCAACCATTGGAGTATATGTTAATTTTAAAAATTGCCTTTACTTGATTTGTGTATTATTTTGTACGGTTGCCAGCTCTAGGTGGAAAAACACCTGGAGGTTTTGGGGGGGGGGGGGTGAATCCTGGGAAAGTTGTGGTTTGGGGAGGGGAGGGACGTAAGTGGGGTGTAATGTTGTAGACTTCACCCTCTAAAGCAGCCATTTTCTTGAGGAGAACTTATCTGGATTGTCTGGCGATTGTTTGTAATAGTGTGAGCTCCACCGAGAAGTTGCCAACGCTGCTTATTTTGTGAAGGGTAATGTCAACTAATTGGGGTTCAGTTTCTGTCTACCCCCAAAAGAGTAGACTAGATATCACTCTAGAATCCTCAAGCATTGCCTGTGTGTCTTGTTTCTTAAGGAACTGAGCAGGTAGTATGCATTTTTTTTTTATTTCAGGGGATTTTGAACGCCTCTTAAAATTTTCATGACCTACTACTTAAGAGTTTGAGGACTCCTGAAGAGCTGCTTGAAACGTGATGGTGGTTCTGCTGCAGTTATGTAGAGTCTTTGTAATGCATTAATTTGTCTGATCAACAATCAAATCCTGGCAAAGTCCCCTTTTTAATCCCAGTATTACACAGATGCCATTTCTGAGAATGAACTCTTGAGTTGGTCTTTGCGTTATTGGTGCAGTTTAGGTGAACCATGGTGCTTTCTGAATTCTTGTTGTCTGTCAATACTTCACAAAGCCAAAGACTGAAAGCAATAACAAACCACTCAATACCAGTACTAGGAACCAAAGTCAGGAACAGTCCTTCACCTCTTTGACCTGTTTGGCCCTCCAAGGCAATTGATTTACCTCAGGATGCCAAAGTAGATGTCGATGGATCACTGATCTAATCTTAAGTAAGCGGCCTAGCAGTTCTTACGCTGCAGTAACATGACACAATAGGCTCAAAATCTAAATAGCATAATCTGCTATTAAATGATTTTGTTACACCTCTTTTACAAGGCACAAAGGCCAATTTTGCTTTTATTTTGAGCCTCTGATCAACTTTATTGTCAGTAGAAATGAAATGCCTTCTACTCATGTTAAAGTTACTCAGGGAGGTGGTCATTACTTTAAAACAATTATTGCAATGCAATGGAAAATTGTGTAGCGGGCCAAAACCTCATTGTGAAAATACTTATTAATAGTTACAATACTGGGCCTGGCATGCAGTTGTTAATACTGTTGGTGGCAGCTACTACTAGTGGTAGAAAATCATTTAAAAATATAGAAATAAGAATTTACACTGATTTTTTCCAGTGTGAGGGATAAGATATGGAGGTCTGAGAATTTTTTAAAAAAATGTTATAGCCTTGTTTAATATCTGGTGTGGTTATTCATTGCTTATTTCTTTGATATGGACAGTGATTTGCAGTGTAGGACGTACCCTGAGGAAGGTTATTGTAACTGGTAATGAGGGTTTGTGCTATTGGACGATCTGGATTCTAATAACCTGGGCTATTTAGTAGTGGCCTTTTTACAATACTTTCACACCTGATGTGGGTAAAGTCTGCATACTTCTTGGAAAAGTAGTGTATAAACTGAATTACCAAGAGTTCACATGTATTTTGTGATAATAATCACGAGATGGTTTTGCACCTGCTTTAGACTTTATTCTTATTTTTTTTAAAGCTATTATTTTATTATTGCAGCAAACAAAATCCTGAGGTGGGGGAAATCACATTCTCCGCCTCCCCCCGTTTCTTCTGGGTGATGGAGACTTCTGGTCCTCACCACCCTCTGTGCAAATTGGACCAATTGTAGTTTGTTCTCTTGTCTGCCGACTCAGTTACTATTTGGAATCGTAGCTTATAGGCAAAATAACAAACCAGTGTGTGATGGGAATTTGAAAGGACAATTTCTTAGGGTCCAGCTAGATGTTACAGTGTCCACGGGTTGCCTTTTCAGAACTTGAAAAGGTCCTGGGGATGCAGGGACATACATATGCTCAGTACTGCTGTGCTACTGGCCCGATCCCTCTTTTTTAAAAAATGGTCCAAGTTTGGAAGTAAAATGGTGGCATCAATATCTAGTTGGTGGCATCAATATCTATGTCCCTACTCGGCCTCTGCGCTCGGCAGAGGCCAATTTGCTGGTGGTTCCTGGCCCCTCAATGATGCGGCTGGCCTCCACAAGGGCCAGGACCTTTACGGCCCTGGCCCCGGCCTGGTGGAACACTCTTCCTCAAGCTGTTCGGGCCCTGCGGGACCTTGGTGAATTCCACAGGGCCTGTAAGACTGAGTTGTTCCGCCGGGCCTTTGGAGTGCCCAGTTGCTGAGGTGCGCCCCCCTCCTTTGCTTTGCTCCTTTGCTTCCTCCTTTTGGGAGTCCGGCCGCTCCCTCCTTTGGGGGAGGTTTTAATGAATTGGGTTACGGGACACTGTTATTATTGTTTTGACTGCTGTTTAAATGGTTTTTAATGGTTTTTAATGGATTTTAGTAAATATGGTCACTATTGTGACCCTTGTTACATATTGTATACAGATAATGTTGTGCACCGCCCAGAGCCCCTCGGGGATGGGGCGGTCTATAAATTTAAATAATAAATAATAAATAGAAATAATAAAATAGTTGTGTCGTTGGATTAATGTGATAGAAGAAGGGAAGGGGGGCAGGTCTGTGAGGTAAAGACTGACAAGTGCCTATAAAAGAAAGTGGTTTTGGTTGCATTTGAATACAGCCAAAATGAACCTCAAGTTCTGGCATATTAAAATTGCCGTGAAGTGGAACTCTTAAAAAAAGACTTATAGACATAACAGAGATGTAAGGAAGAAGACAGTTATCATACAGAGATGGATGAGCTGATGACTATATTAGGGGTGAAGGTACTGTGGTGGAATTCCAGAAATTCAAATGTTACCACAGAAGCGTAGTTCTCTTACAATTTGTTCACATGCAGCTGTTTGTAGACCTGCCTCCTCTACACCAGTGGTTCCCAACCTTTTTTCACTTAAGTACCACCGGCAACACATTTCCCTAAAATTGCACCCCTATTTTAGCAAAATGTAATGAATACAATTGCTATTATTTCAAATGTATATGTTGTAACTGCAAATAAATGGCCCATTAACAGGAGTAAAAGCAATTTGTAGAGGGCTTATTTGTTTAGTTATTTTTAGAGGGTTCATTAGTTTTGATTGATAGGGAGGTTATGATTTGTAAAATTTCTGTAGTCTACTGTATTCTACTGTTATCCTGTTTTTTAAAACCTCCCTGTATGTTTTTGTCCAATAAAATTTATTATTAATAAAAAAAAACAGAAATTAAAAAAAAAGTTGCAAGGAGGCTGAGACACAGGGTTAGCATTTTGGAACAGTTCTTCCTTTGGTCAGAATGTGGAATTTATTCATATATCTTTCCACAAATGTTACATGGTGACTTTGTTCCCAGATGGTTTCCCCTTATGCATGTATAATTCAGACTATTATTATTAAATGTACAGTGCTGCCAGTTGGAAAAGGACTCAATACTACTGTCTGTCGGTCGTCTAATCAGAGCTTTGACATACTAGTACTGTTCTCATAACTAAGCAAGACATAGCATATTTAATTCTCAACAGCATTAAAAATAATCTTAAAATACATTTGTTCGGTTTGCAGTGACTTGCTGCCATTTACACCGGCCAATCTTAATTGTTGCTATGCAAGAGAATCAAAGCAGACATTGAAAACAAATACTAAAACCAGTGGAAAACCATTTCAACTTCCCAGAATACTCAATTACAGACTTTAAACAGACTAGCACAAACTACTACTGCTAGTTCTCTGGAACGTAATTTGATAGAACTCAGCTTATCTAACACAGAACTGGTTTACCAAGGTAATTTTTTCTTTGCTGGCAAATTTGAACATTAAAGTGCAATGTCCCCTGTTTTCATTAATACTATAGGTTAGAGCTGTTGTTTTGGTGCAATATTATAAGCCACCTCAAATATATTTGTGTAGTATGGGCATCTTAAATAAAACACACAAGCTAATAGTAGCAGCACTACTTTGCTCAAAAGGATGCTGTTAACTTTATACATCCATAATGCAAAATTTGTTAGTGAAGAAATACTGTTGCCTAAAATACTTTTGCTTTTCCTAGAGGGCCCATTAGATTACTTACTGTATTTCTTTGAAACAAACAAACAAAAAACGACTCAGAATCTAGGATGTACCCCCAGTGCATGTTTGGTGCATGTTTGGTGCATAAAAAAATTATTGCTGGACAAAGCTCCAACTAGTATGCAAATATAAGATAACCCCCCCCCCCCCGGTTTCTTTGATGGCTTACCTGGGCAGGGATGATTAAAGATCATCTGATGATTAAAGACCAACTTCTTGTTCTAATAATATTAAGGTTTTCAAAATATTTAACCAATATTTGAGTGATCATTCTTTTATGACTAAACAGCATACTGGCCTATTCCAGATAGGTTGATGCTCTGAAAAATGACTCAACTTGTGGTTTCCATGTCCTTGTAACTCTTTCCTGGCAAATAATAATATGGGGGAGGGCGGTAATGATGATATAAGCTGCTTTGGTTCCCCATTGGGGAGAAAAGCTGAATATAAATTTGTAAAGCAAGAGACAAATCTGGGAAAGTAGTTTTCAAGATCTCAGGTAGGTTCTTGTTAATGTGTAGAAGCTTTCACACAGGGCACTTCCGCACATGCAGAATAATGCACTTCCAATCCACTTTCACAATTGTTTGCAAGTGGATTTTTCTATTCCACTCAATAAAATCCAGCTGCAAAGTGCGTAGAAAGTGCATTGTTCTGCATGTGCGGAAGGGGCCGCAGTGTTTAACAGCCTTGTGAAGATAGTTGAGAAAGCATTATTAGCTGCTTTATGTATGGGTTTATATTTTGGCTTTGCAATGTTCTTCCTTCATAATGGTTTGGGGTAAGTAACCATGAAGGAATTAAAACATGAATCATTAATTTTTTTAAAAAAATCTCCAGCTGTTGCTTTGTAGGATAACAGTATTTCATTTTGCAGCTCTAACTGTTGAGGGGAACAATGGCTCTTCCTTGTTTGTTAATGTGAAACAGCTCTGTGTGTGTTCTGTCAGCTTCAGCCTGTTAAATTTTGCCATGAGACTAGCTGTAATATTTCAAGCACCAGTCCTTGAATTGTAAGCTTATGTTCAGTCATATGATATAAGTTGACCTGCTGCATTGTGCGTTACCACAGTGAAGTCAAGCTTCCATTCAAGAATTTTTGTGGATTTACAGTAGGTAAGCATTGTGTGTTTAGCATCATGTGACACTTTACTGTTGTGGAATCACCAAGAGGTTAACTAATTAACTTATATGTAAATGAAGAAAACAGCAGAGAGCTCAACTTTGTGTGGTTGACTGATAGAAGAACTGTAATCATGGATCTGCAGACTAACGTTCAACATTGTTATTAATCCATGTTAAAAGGTTTGGAAGAACTTGGGAATCTGGATTGGCGCCTGCTGAGATAGATGTACCTGAGGCAGCACATCTATTCTTTTCTATTTCCATAGTGAAGAAGAGTCCAAGAGCCAGGCTGAGGATGTTGGAATTAAAGCAACCTTGATGGTAGACACCTTTCACTATTGGCCAACTGACCTAGAAGATGATGTCATTTCCTCCTTTAAAAACCTCCCTAACATTGAGTAGATAGTGATAAGACAGTTTAGGAAAAAACAAAACAAATCTTAAGTTGTATAGAACCTCATTGGGATACAGACATTCTAAAAAAAAAAAAATGGAGCTGCAAACATCTCACTCGTCCATCATAGGAAATAGTCCCAATCAGCCTATTGAGCCTGATGTGGAAAGCGAGGAACTATCAACTTCTCAAGACACAAAGTTTCAGGTCCCCTCCATCCTGCACTCCAAGTGGGATTACATTCCAGAATTGAGGAATATCCAGGCAGCTTCTTCCAAACTGCCCCTTTGAAGGCAAATCCTACCCTGAAATCCCAAACATCAACCTTGGAGATTGAAAATTGACTAGAGTCAGGGGAGGGTATTTGGAAGGCAGGTGGGCATCATGGAATATAGCAGGGTAGGCCTCAAAAATGAATGACATCTCCTTCACCTCCTTGAAACTACATGACATTATTTGTCTTCAGGTGGTTTGGTGCGATAACCCCATGTCTATCTCTCTTGAAGGATATAGACAGTTTGCCTCACCTGCAATAAAATCAAGTTCATATAGAAGAGCTAGTGTAGGGATAGTGACCTTTGTTGCAGAAGATCTAGAGAGCTCAGTCTGTTTTCTCGATTGGTCTGACACCAACTATGTACATGTTTTGGAGGTTAATAACTCAATCACCGGTCAAGGCATCTCCCATGGAATCTATCGATAGAGAGGAAGATAAAGACTCCTTTGGATTCGGCATCCTTACAATCTTTAAGAACCCAGCTGATTCACTCTACCTCAGACTCTAATTCACTCTACCTCAGACTCTTTATTACTTTTCAACTGACTTATTGAACAACTGACTCCCCATTAACAATCTTTAGGTTACCTGTAGTCAAGAGGGATACGTGGTTTGATCAGGATTCTAAAATAAAAAGAAAATCTCTCTCTAAACTGCATGGAGAAAAGAGCATAAGCCAGACCTCCTTCATAAACTGGTTAGAGAAAGGTCAGAATATAAACTGGCCTATAGTATGTTGATGTGGAAATATCTCCTTAACACTATGGTGCTGAAGCAGGAAAAAAGGTTCTGGGCTATAATAACAGGAGAGCTAGAAACAGGTGGGGCAAAGGGGAACTGCGTCCGGGGCACACATGCACCCTGTGCCCCTGCCACGCCCCCACCTGCCCCTCCATGACCCCGCACTGGGGCGTGCCCAGGGCGTCATCTCCTGCCCCTGCCCCGCTGGTGCTACACCACTGGCTAAAAAGAATTATGCTTGTTGACAGCGCAGGAATTACCCTCAAAGTATGGTTTAATCATTTCATGTAAGTGACAACGCCACCACAGGTGTCATTGATATGAAGTGGGATATGCCAATAGTTTCACTACCAGATTGGTAAACATTATCTGCAACTAAATGCAAGCAACTAATTGGTGCCGTCCCTTATAGCAAAAGCCCCGGGTGAAGATTTTATTCCACCGGAGGTATTAAATTAAACAGCGACCAGTGGGCCCAAACTTTGGCCAGCTTTTTCACCATACTAAATGAGACTTGCAAGGTTCCCAATAACTGGAAACAAAGGATTATAGTCCCAATTTTTAAAAAACGCGACAAGCTACAGCCTGTAAATTACAGACCCATTAGCCTCTTGAATATCTCATACAAATTATATACCCACCTCCTTTTAGAGAAATTAAATGAATGGGATGAGGGGAATAAGATAACATAGAACAAGCTGGCGTCAGGAAAAAAAATCACAGTACAATTGATCACTGTACTGTTCTAGTTGATTTAGTACACAAATATAAAGTCCTTAACAAATGCAACCTTCGTTGTTGCTTTTGTGGACCCCTCCTCTGCTTTTGACTCAATTGACAGGTCAATACTTTGGAGAAAGCTGGGATTAACAAACATCGATAGAAAACTCATCATTTTGAAAGAATTACTTGCAAATACCACAGCTTGAGTGAGAGTGGGCAATAAAGGCTGGTTGGCGGACCCAGTACATTGAGGAGAGTGAAACAGGGTTACCAACTAGCTCCTTGTTTAACGTGTATATAAATGTTTGTGTCCAGTGTTTAAATAACCCGGCCTTTTTTCCACCAGTACTCGAGGGCAGATAAATCCCTATACGCTGATGATATGGCAGTTAATGTCTGTTACAAAAGTAGGGCTTAACAGAGTGTTAAACAGGTTAGCTGAATACTGCAGAACTAACAAATTAAAAATCAATTGTAATAAATCCAAGATTGTCGTCTTTGGTAACAGCAAAAAGAATCATAACTGGCAGATTATGAACCAACCTATTAAACAAGTCTCTTTGTACAAATACCTAGGTTTAATCTTCCAGACATCTTTTCCCTGGAAGACTCAATTAAAAGAAAAGATCTCCATAGCAAAACATACTGTAAACATACTTATAAAGTTGTTTTTTTTATGGCAACGGATTCTTCCAATCATTAAAGTGTTTCAAAGCAAAGTCCTCTTCCAGGTTTTGTATGGAGCAGAAATATGGGGTTGAAAGATCAAGTCAGTAGAAAAATTAGAAATTATTCGAAATATATTCCTAAGAAGTATCTTAGGTTTTCCACCATCTACCTTCTCCTCTACTCCGTTTGGAAGTGGGGTTTACCAGCTATTACTACTAGGATACAACTGAGACTACTCCTTTACCATAAAGGCTATCAAATTTAAATAATGACCATTTGGTGAGTCTGAACCATAAATTCAAGGAGAGATTAAACATCTGGGGAAGTCATATTCACTCTTTACTTGAACAATATGAAATACCTTCCTTGGAGACTATTACATCTTGGGAGAGAAGCAAAATTTGTGACTGGAATTGATTCAATAAAAGGAGGTTTCTTTACCACAGACAAAGCCACGGCTGCCAGGATCGTGACATTGCGTATATACTAGAGTGGTATAGAGCCTAGAGCTCGCAGATATATGTCGGGGCACCTAATTTTACCACAAAAAACTGAGAAAACTTATTGACTCGTGTATAAGTCTAGGGTGGGAAATGCCGCAGCTACTGGTAAATTTCAAAAATAAAAAATAGATACCAATAAAAATGTTTTTGAATATTTATTTCAAAGAAAAACAGTATGGTATCAACAATAACTTTAAAAGTTTTGAAGTGGATATATAACTCTCACAGACAGTGTCTCTTTAGAGTTTCATAGGGAAGATGCTCAACAAGATCCTCCTTTTAAAAAGTCCCGACAGGTTCTCCTTCAACACAGATAGCTTATCATTACACAGTGAAGATGCTTCCGTGGTGATGGCAGCCGCTGCCCCAAAGCAAGTCTTTTTTGTAGCTTTGCAAGCTCAGCTGGACAGAAGTCCCGCCTGCTTTCCAAAAACACTGGGTGGGGGTCGAGAAAGGTGCTGGCAGTGGCTGCACCCCAGGGCACCCTGTGTATGGGGGGGGGGATTCCTTCCATCATGGGCTCCAATGGTGCAGATTTCCCAATGAGTATGGCTCCCTAGCATTCATGGAGCTTCCTGGCCTGAACAAAAATTCTGTAACATGTAAATTTAATATTCAATATTTACACCTATTCACTGAATATTCACTGTGAATGAAGCTACTGGCCACCTGTAGTGCAGCGCAGCAACAGCCCAAGGCTTACCTGGGAGCTGCCTTTGTGTCCACATAGCAGGGAGCAGGTGCAGAAAAACACCCTCAGCTCCCAGCCTTTTTTTGCTCGCCACCCTTTCCCCCCACCCACTTGCCACCTGTTCACTCGTGTATAAGTCGAGTGGGGGCTTTTTTCAGCACAAAAATAGTAGACTTATACGCGAGTATATAAGGTATGCCCCATGGCTTCCTAAGGTAAAAAAGAACAAATGTCTGGCTCAGTATGTCAGTACACTTAAAGAGGCCCATCTAAGGATTGCGTTTACAAACTTAAGATTTCAGACTTTTAGGTCAGAATACTTACAAGGGAGATTTCACAAATGCCCAGAGGAGTCTAGGTTATTCAAATGTGGCTCAAAGCAGGTAGAAGATGTCATACGTTATATTCTACGTTGCCATTTCTATGCTCATATACGCCACAAATATCTACACAACATCATAAGAAATATTAAATGTAGCGAAGAAGACAAAGTCTTCTTTCTCATGGCTGATGTCTTTGAGGATGTCTCTCATACTGTTGCAACCTTCATGTTCTTAGCTGCTAGGATTAGGGAAACATTAAATGATGCACTAGCTATAAGAGCTAAACATAGGATAAGTGATTTTAATATTTATATTTTGGAATTGGATATGTTTTATACTGCTGATTTTGGTTATGTATGGTTTTAGTGTGTCTTTGGATTCTTGGATTGTATGTTTTATGTACACACGTGCAAGGCCTATAGCGTTAATGACACAAAATGGTACCTTTTTAAAAAAATCTTGCTGTTTCCCAATTGAAAGCTGCTGTGTGTGTGTGTGCAACTTGGAATATCTTTAGCATTCTTGTATAGCTTTGTGCAACATTATTTATTTATTTATTTATTTATTTATTTATTTATTTATTTATTGGACTTCTAAACCGCCCCATCCCCGAAGGGCTCTGGCCGGTGTACAACATGACATATAAATAACAAATTATAAAATCATTAAAACAGCGATGACAATAACAATAGTAATAATAATGGAGGCGTCCGACCAACCCCATTTTTAAAATTCTCCCCAAAAGAGAGGGAAGGCGGGCGGCGAGTCACATTTGATAATGGCCAGGATGAAAGGCCAGTTGGGGGCACCATTTCAGCGGCTGGTCTCTCCAAAGGCCCGGCGGAACAACTCCGTTTTACATCACCGGACAAATCCCTGTCAGCAGAAATCCCCAAGGACTCTTAAGTGATTCTCACAATATTGCAGGAGCAGCTTATAGAGGGCTTCATGCATGATTCTCCGCAAGATAAAAACTCATTATTAAATGCCAGACAACTCTTAATGTGTTAAAGGGGGGAGAGACCTTGGTTTCAGAACTCATTTGCCAAGCCAGATAGAATTAGAATTTGATAGCAATGACTCCTGGCTCTAAGAATGGCGTGAGAATTCTGCAAAACAGGTTAACTTCATGAAGCATTTACAGTGTAATTCTCTGCAGAATTACTCTGGTTGCCCCCTTTTGAAAAAATAAAAACAACTAAGTGTTGACTGGGATCCAAAAACCTGATCATTTATTTTATTTTGTTTTAATTTTATTAAAATTGATACCTCACCCTTTCCAGACCAGGACCAGGCTCAGGGTGGCTCACACAAATAATCAAAACAATCATAAATTCAATTAAATATCACGGTACATTTATAAATACAACTATAAATATCAAAGATGGCGTAATCTAGATGAGGACTCTTACCTGGGCTATAATACATTATCAACCCCATCACTTTTATATCTCCCGACATTAGCTCTTGGGACGGGGGCGGGTGGGGGGGACAGGGTCAGCAGGCCAGTGGATGGAATGGAATCAGGACTGGCTCTACCAAAGGCTGGTGGAACATCTCTGTTTTGCAGGCCCTGCAGAATGGAACCAGATCCCACAGGGCCCTGACATCAGCTAGAAGAGAGTTCCACCAGGTGGCAAGCCAGGGCCCCCAAATCCCTGACTCTGGTTGAGGCTAATCAAATGCCCTTGATGCCAGGGATCACCAGAAGATTCCTTCCAGAGGATTGAAGTCTCCTTTGTGGGCAATATGTGGAGATGTGGTCATAAGGATATGTGGGGCCCAGCCTCCTCAAGGCCTTAAAGATTAATACCAACACTTTGAATCTGATCTGGAACTCAACAGGTAGCCAGTGCAGCTGGCAGAGCACAAGTGTAATATACCAGGACATCAGCAACGACTTTCACCACTGCATTCTGGATCAATTGTAGTTTCTGGAGTAGTCTCAAGGGTAGGCCATCGTAGAATGAGTTACAGTAATCCAGCATTTGTGGTAGCCCGTATACTTACTTGCATCCTGAAACATGCCTTCTTTCCTAAGAACTTTGGTGGGAAGGGCTCCCATATCATATGGCAAGAGAGAAACAGAAGATTTGCAGCTGTCTGCCTGTGAGTAGCAACTCTGGATTTGCCTAGTGGTAATCCAAATACTAGTGGTTCTTCAAACATTAACCAGGGCCTATCTGGCTTAGCTTCTTAGATCAGGCCGGCTCCTAAGAACTGCATTGAAGAATATCACTAAACTCCTGGTTTTGGTGGCACCACCGCCTAAGCGATTTCAAGAGTGACTTCAGGAATGATTTAGGATCACTCTGGAATCTTATATAAGACTATAAGAAATCCATACGAATTCCTTTTGTTTGGGCATTTTATAGTTAATGTTATAGTTTCGGCAAAATGTATGACTCTGGTATTTAATGTTTATTGGTTCTATGGACCTGTTGTTCTGTTCTAAGCTTCTTAAATACTAACAATTAGTTGCCTGGTTATCTATTAGGCATGATTAATGAGAAGGTCTGGAGAAAGTGTTCTCTGAAATTATAACAAAAAGAGACTTCAGCTATTTTGGAGATGTCCTGCTCCTTAAAGCCCTTTAGAAAAAGTCTGTCTATATTTATCATTTTATATAGCTATTCTGGAATGTTTGAGAAATTGGTAATTCTACTGATTCAGAAATGTTGATTTTCCACAATGAACACAATTGTTCTGCCAAATGTAGCCTCTGCCGACCTCCTTTGATTGGTACCTGCGTGAGGTTTAATGCAAAACTATCCTTGAATACAGATTGATTAGGGTTAGGTGACTTCATCTAGTTATCAACTGAGTGTTTTGTTTATTTCTAAATTATCTTAGATATTGTTTTTCTCTTTCATCAAAGATATAAGAGAGTGTCCACATTTGTGTATATCGTGATCATAACCAATGAATGGACGCTTACTTTGAGGGGGACATTTGGTTTATTCAGGAGCAGCTGGAAATCATTTCCTGTACAGCAGATGCATTATTATGCATCAGCGCTTGCATTCTTAAATGTGTCTACAAACAATTGTGAGATTAGTTTTGCTATTGGAGCCAATGAGTGAACACCTGCAATGTTTGGATAGAAAGCTTACCTGGCTTAGCTAGATCCTATTCTTCATCCCGATTTGTGTTTATTTCCTTTTCAAAATGAGATTCTAGATTTCTTTTGCCTGAAATTGCAGTATTGTGTATAAGTCTTTACTAGGGTGCACAGCTTACCACCCAGGGTGAGCATACAGATTCTCAACACCTGTACGGCCTTCCCAAGTTTGATGACTCAGCAGATTTTGCTGGGACCTGTGTCTCCGGTCTGCTGAAGCTGTGAATAAGGGACATCTCGCTTTACAAGAGGTGAGTGGCGAATGTTAAGACAAGCTGCTGAAAGGCACCAGCGCCAATAATATTTTTATTTAAAATGTGGACAATAAAAGCTGGATTTTGAAACTGAAACTGAAATAGAGCAGGAGTTGAAAGGTTAACCCCCCCTCCCCTTCCTGTTTTCTTGCACAAACCTCAGGCAAACTGAGGACGCATGCACCTGCAATTTGCCAGTTTTGTCTACAGAATGAGAAGGTCATCATCTCACCTGTTCAAAGCCTGTCACAGGGATGGAGCGGGGTGAGATCTTACTTTCTCACCTGGTTGGTTCTAGTCTAGGTCAACCTCTAATCCATGCTATGATGTGTGGTAAGCAGCAATGTGAAGTCACCACTGATTAGATCAGTAGTTTTGTAGGAACTAATGTGTGGTTTGGTGACCATGATTGAAACTTTATTGAATAATCTGTGCTTTCTCCATTATTTCTTATAAGCTGACTTATGTGTCTGTAGTTTTTTTAATTAATTAATTAATTAATTAATTAAGTTTAATAAATTACTCTTGAATATGCCTGGAAATTCAAGATTTTCTAGCTATAATACATACATCTTTTCCTAGCATTTCAGTTTTACCAGCTGCAGTCTTTCATGGAAAATAAGGTCCATACCACCTTCATTGTGCTTTGGTAGTTTCACTGAAATGCCTGGCTGGCAAAGATACCTTTAGAAGACAGTCTGGAAATTACAGTGATACAGAATATAGATACTGGATCACCGATGCTCATTGTGCTGTCCTGAATATTTTAAAGCTTGGGTATGTTAGGAAATCTTCTTTTCCAATATATAAATTGGTACTAGGTAGGATCCAGCAGAACAGTACCCTGTGTGCTAGATCATTGTGCATACCCAAGTTTACAAAGACCACCGTACTGACAGCTTGTGCTAATTAGTCAATGGAACCATTATATTTTTTTTCTTGCATTTTTTATTGCATCCATGCAAGACAATTTGGACTGGTAAAGTTGTGGTCCAGATGCCAAAATACCCTGCCTACTTGTGAAGATGGTGCTATGGCAAAAACAAAATGGAGAGAGAAGGATTGTGATTGACTAGATGTTGTGGAAACAAACTGGTATAGGCTTGCCTCATATTTGGTGGCCAGAAAACAGGCCCTGCGTACTAACCAAAATGATCTAAGTGGCATGAGTTGTCTGGTTCTATTTTTAGTCAAGAGAATCACAGGACAAGGCCTGGGAAATTGGCCAGTTATGCACAAAGTGTTTGCTGCATGGTGGAGGTAAATGTCTGCTGCAACAAGATTTCTTGTACAGACATATTTCCTCTAGCCCTGCTTTCACTTCCCACTCTCTCTGCAGCAAACAAATCTACTTATAGTATTATTTTAATTTTGCTTTGTTGCCAGAGTGGGACAGATTCTCCAGTGGGCACAGCTTTGCCTTGGACTGTTGATAAGATTAAAGATAAAAATTAAAGATTATATTAAAAATTAAAGCATACATGCATGATAGGAAACCCATGAAACATTGTGCAAGCAAAAAGTTGATAAGTAAAGGCTTCTCCTCTGCAAGCGTGATGGTGGGTAATAATGCTGAACATGCCCCAAAATAAAGACTCCCTGGCCAGTTTTCTTTGATGTTGCATGAACCTCACCATGTGTAATTTGCTTTTCTGTTTATGTACCTAGTACTTTCTTAACCTTGTGTCATGCATCTCTCTACAAAAGCTCATGGTGTGAACTGGTTTCTCCTTTGAGGTGCCATATTAGATAATTAAGAAAGAGCATTTTTAGCTCACCTTTCTCCAGATCTAACTATCCCCTGGGGGGGGGGGGGTAGGTGTCAGTGTTAAATGCTCTCCTGAACATCTGTATCTTACACAACTTTTGCAAATATCTGCAGTATGGATGTCTTAACAACGTCAGTAATGGGGTGCTGTGTGGTTTCCGGGCTGTATGGTCGTGTTCTACCCCGCTTCAAGCAGCAGCTTTTAAACCAGCCAACAAATATTCAGAAACCTCCAGGTGACTGTATTGTTAGCTTTCAGGACTGGCAGCTGCTGGCACTCACGGATTGTTGAGTTCCAGAACTCATTCATTCATCACCAACTTTACTCTGTAATAGAAGAAAGGACCAAGGAATTTACAGTGAAGGGAGTTGCATTTCCTTTTTACCTTCTGCTGTTAGAACATTCTGGCAGAATGATAAATGGGTAGCCGCAGGTGATGACCCCGAGAGAGCTGGAAAGATGACTTGGAGCTGTCAATTCTAACAGCTCCAGTAATCTTGAGGTCTGAATGGCCATTCACGTTTTCTTCTTGCAAACACCTTCTATTTCATCTACCTGCTTGTGTTTTCATTCCCCCTCTGTGCTCCTTCAACCCGTTGCATAGCTTATTAACTCCACCTGGCGAATAGTTTCCTGGTGGGTTCCCATTCTCCCCTCCTTTTCTGAGGCAACGTCTTCTGTGCTGCTCCTGTTTAGTAAACAAACCTTGAAGATTTAATTTTGGTGTACAGATTCGAAGACCCCCCCAATGAAGTCCAGTATTGCTAAGCAGAGGCAGGCAATGATAAGCCACCTCTGTTCATCTTTTGCCTTGAAAACCCTATGGGGTCACTATAAGTCTAAGACTGCTACAGAAAAATGTGTGCTCTCTCTGAAGAATGAGTTTTTGTACCATGACTTAGAAAGCTTCTCCTTCATTGCCACACTCCTCAGGGCTTCAGAACCTGACTGTAGAGGTCAAGTTAGGTTTGTAATGGTGTTAAAAATTACTGGGAAAAAGGCAGGGTGCCTGTGATGTCTTGGGAGGAGGGAATCTCCTCTGCCCTCTTAACTCTGCCTCTTCCCTGAAAGCCCCCATAACCCTTCTTCCTGCTTCTTTTCTTTCCCACCCACTTAACAACCTTCCTTCATATGCATCTTCTTCTTTATTTATTTATTTATTTATAAAAAATTATTGGATTCTTACAAACATATTGCATACTTTACATTATACCCCCCCCCTTTCCTCCTCCCTTTCTAGGGATTTTCTTTCTTCATTTCTTAAGTAGGCAGCAGCAAGTTCATCCTTTGCAGCCGCTTCTCCCATCTTTCTTCTTTGACTCCCAATTTCTCTCATCCAATCTGTAAATTCAGTCTGTATCTTCATCGTTTCGATTTGTCTTTCTTGCCATAATTGGTTTCGAGACATTATTTCAAAAATTTCTAACTGTACTTGTTCCCACACATATTCCAACCATTTTTGTATTGTCCATATCTTCTTATCTTTCCATCCCAATGCAATAACTTCACGAACAGCTCTTATCATTATTTTATACTGTAATCTTCTTCTTTGTTCTATTCTGCTATTTTCCAGTATACCCATAAACAATAATTCTTTATTTACTGCTATCCTAACTTTCACTAATTTCTCTATATACAGTTTTACCTGGTTCCACAATTTCTTTACATCCTAACATTCTAGCCACATATGTATATAAAGCATGTCTTTATCCCTACAATGCCAGCATTTTGGACTAAATCTCCTTATCATATATGCCAGTGGTGGCAAACCTTTGGCACCCCAGATGTTATGGACTACAATTCCCATCAGCCCCTGCCAGCATGGCCAATTGGCCATGCTGGCAGGGGCTGATGGGAATTGTAGTCCATAATTTCTGGAGTGCCAAAGGTTCGCCACCACGGATATATGCCAATTGCTTTGGAGTTCTATACTATTTTAATATCACTTTTCTTTCCAGTTCGGAATATTTCTCTATTTTTATGGTATTGACACTTTCCAATCATACGCATCTTCTTCAGCACGCCTTCACAATTAAGTCCGATCTGTCGTCCTTGAGGTTCAAGTTCTTCAGCTTGCTGGAAAACTGTTCAAGATCCGAAAATGGAGTTTTATTTTTTAAAAAAGGGAGAAATGGATTATGATACTCTGAAGTGAGCCTTTGCGTAGTCTTGATTTTCTCCCCCAGTACCACCTGTGGCTTCATTTTTTGTTTCATTATGACCTGAGGTATAAAATTGTGCAGCCAGCCCTGCAGATTGTCTGTGCATTTCTTAACCTTGGACTTTCCCACTGAGGGCCCTTCAAACCAGATAAACGAAGCACTGCCCAGTTCGCTGGTCCCATGACTTCTTTTCATACATGGCATAAAAACTCCCCAGAATTTGAATTATCCGCAACTGCGCTGAGGAAGTGACAGTACTGATGATCAATTTGAAACAAATCTTTTACAGTACTGGCTGAAAGCAAAGTTCATTTGGAACATACTGTATATATTTTTTTCAGATCATCTAGTACTTTTGCATACAGGTTTATAGCGTCAAGAAGTTCTTGTCACCCGAGAAGAGCCAAATATAATTTTTAAAATAGTACAAATTGCATTAAAATTGTTTACTCAGACCAGCGCTATTCACTAGATAGAAGGAGAGGAGTTTGGATTTATACCCCCTCTTCTCCTGTAAGGAGACTCAGGGTGGCATCCAAACTCCTTTCCCTTTCTCTCCCCACAACAGATACCTTGTGAGGTAGGTGGGGCTGAGAGAGTTCTGAGAGAACTGAGTCTAGCCCAAGGTCACCCAGCAGGCTTCATATGTAGGAGCGGGGAAACAAACTTGGTTCATGTGGAGGAGTGGGGAGTTAAACCCTGTTTTTCAGATTCGAGTCCACCTGCTCTTAACTACTACATCATGCTGGCTGTCTAGGTGCAAAGATGCTTGTAAAGCAAGTTGAGTCATTTGGCTACCCACCACACGATGAATCCATGACTTGTTCTTGCCTACTCACTCTGAATAGGCTTGTTCAGCAGGAGAATATGATGGTTGGAACTGGAGGCAGCTGTGGTTGTCAGGACAGCAGGCAAATTCAGGCTTATGGTTTGATTTCACCACTTCTCTTCTCTCTGTATACCAATGACTGCATCTCAAATGATCCATCTGTTAAAATACTGAAATTTGCAGATGATACAACAGTGATTGGTCTCATTCGAGACAACGATGAAACCGCATACAGACGGGAGGTTGAACAACTAGCCTCGTGGTGCCACTGGAACAATCTAGAACTGAACACACTTAAAACCGTAGAAATGGTGGTAGATTTCAGGAGAAACCCTCCCATCCTACCTCCTCTCACAATACTAGACAACACAGTATCAACAGTAGAGACCTTTAAATTTCTAGGCTCCATCATATCTCATGACCTAAAATGGACACCTAATATCAAAAATGTCATTAAAAAAGCACAACAAAGAATGTTCTTTCTGCGCCAACTCAGGAAGCTCAAACTGCCCAAGGAGCTGCTGATACAGTTCTACAGAGGAATCATTGAGTCTGTTATCTGCACCTCTATAACTGTGTGGTTTGGTTCTGCAATATGGAATCGACACAGACTTCAGAGAATAATCAGAACTGCAGAAAAACAATTGCTGCTAACCTGCCTTCCATTGAGGACCTGTATGCACCGCGGGTCAAAAAGGGCTGTGAAAATATTTACTGACCCTGCATCCCTGGACATAAACTGTTTCAACGCTCTTACCCTCTAAATGTCGCTACAGAGCACTGCACACCAAGACAACCTAGACATAAGAACAGTTTTTTCAGATGCCATCACTCTGTTAAACAAATAATTCCCTCGATAATGTCAAACTATTTATTATATATTTATTATATAATTACTGCACTACTTTTTTCATCATTCCTATTACCCATCTCCTCCCAATTATGACTGTATGACTATAGCCTGTGCTGACATTTCATTTTATTTTATGATTTTACATTTTATGTTTTTATTACTATTGATTGTTTCCTGATTGCTTACTAGACCTATATGACAATCATTAAATGCTGTACCTTATGATTCTTGACAAATGTATTTTCTTTTATGTACACTGAGAGCATATGCACCGGAGACAAATTCCTTGTGTGTCCAATCACACTTGGCCAATAAAGATTCTATTCTATTCTATTCTATTCTATTCTATTCTATTTCTTCAAAATTCCAACCAAGTCCATAATTGATAAAATGTTAGCTCCTACGGAATGCATATGTAAATGAGAACGTTTGCCTTTCCACTACAAACAGGTTTTTCTTGGCGTGGCAAGCTCCACTAAAAAAAAAATCTGTTTTTTCTAATATCAATTGATTTTATTAGATTTGCTTATTACGGATTTCTAACCGAGGTGCATGAAAAAGCTGTGGGACAGAAGCATAGTATGTTGTGTGTGTATGAGGTTTAAACCACCAAAATTATAGTCAGCCTTCAGTGAGTTGGCTAATGAAGCAGGCATTAGGAGAAAGGTAAAGAATAGTATACTCCACTAGACTCAATACTCAATACATCATTGAGCAGGTGTGGTGTAGTAGTTAAGAGCAGTGAACTCTAACCTGGAGAACCGGATTTGATTCCCCGCTCCTTCACATGAGTGGTATACTAATCTGTTGAACTGGATTTGTTTCCCCACTCTTACACATGAAGTCCGCTTGGTGACTTCAGATTGGCCACAGTTCTCTTAGAACTCTCGCAGCCCCACCTACGTCACAAGATGTTTGTTGTGGGGAGAAGACGGGAAGGAATGTGGAAGCCACTTCGAGGCTCCTTACAGGCGAGAAAGGCGGGGTATGAATCCAAACTCTTCTTCTTTGAGGGCCCTCAGTATTTAGTCCCAGGAACCAAATTATAATTTACTCTTCTTCATAAGTGGTAATACTCTCATCCAGAATGTGAAGAACATCATGATGTCAAAGCAGGTGAGACTTACTGTGTATTTGGTTCATGTTCAATGTCATTAATATACATTTCTCAAAAGTGCAGAAATTTCTCTTGATCTTGTAGATTGCAGGAAAAAAGGAACCTCCATTCATTGTTTTTGACATTTCTTGACCTCTAAATCTGAAAATCTGTTCCTGCTTGCTGGTAAAACTAGGTGTCAAGCTCGCGGCCCTCCAGCTGTTATGGACTACAGTTCCCATCATCCCCCGCCAGCATGATGCTGGCAGTGGATGATGGGAACTGTAGTCCATAACAGCTGGAGGGCCGCGAGTTTGACACCTGTGGCCGGAGTCCTATAGCAAAATGCTTAAAAAAAATGCAGGGGTAATCTGGGTAGCCAAGGCTAGCCCGATCCTGTTAGATCTCAAAAGCTAGGTAAGGTCAGCCCTGTTCAGTACTTGGATGGGAGACTGCTAAGGAAGTCTAGGGTTGCCGTATGGAGGCAGGCAATGACAAACAACGTCTGAACGACTCTTGCCTTGTAAATCCTATTGGATCACCATAGATCAGTGTTTCCCAACCGGGGTTCCATGGTACCCTGGGGTGCAGTGAGCACCTGCCAGGGGTACTGCGAGAATGCTACTTACCCCCCTCCCTTTTCTCCCTCCCCACCCCTCTGCCTCGCCATGGCTGCGGCCCTGACAACTTGCCACGAGTGCTAATTGCTGTGAATATTAATCTGCATTGAGTGGTATAATAGATAATTAAAAAAAAAATACACGCATTGGAGGTTTCATATCCCTTAAGTCAGTATGAACTTTCTAAAGGAAGTTGCAAGTCATTTGAAAAAGTCCCCTGTGACTTTTGGTTAGCAAAATGGTTAAATTTAGGTTAGAGGGTAGTACTGTCAGGTGAATTCTAGACTGGCTGGAGAATCTTACTCTGTGGTGATTTGTGGTACTTTCTCAGACTGGAAGGTAGTCTTGTGAGATGTCTCGGGACTTCGAGCTGGGCCTGGTATTCTTCAACATTTTAATAATTTGGAAAGTGGAGGTGGAGGGAATTCCTAGCAGATTTGCGGTTAATACAAAATTAGAGGGATACCTAACATATGACCTATTTTAAAAAAATGACTTTAATACCGTATTTACTCAGAAGAAAGATTGTCCTGAATGTAAGATCTCTGCTTCTTCTCCATTATGATTAAGAACAGCAGACTCTTAACCTTCAGAGCCAGGTTTGTTTCCCCACTCTTCCACATGAAGTCGGCTGGGTGACCTGGGACCATCACAGTTCTCTCAGAACTCCCTCACCCCCATTTACCTCACAAGATGCCTGTTGCGGGGAGGAAGAGAAGGCAGTTGTAAGCCATTTTAGGACTCTTTACAGTAGAGAAAATCTGGATGTAAAAAGCCAACTCTTTTCAGTCTCGTTGGAATAAGTAATATAGGTTGGAAAGCTGGGCTGAAACTAACATAATGAAAGGAGGCAAATGAGAACTTCTGCATTTAGGCAAAAATAGCCAAATATATGAGTACAGGATGTGGTATTTGAAAAGGATCTTATGGTTGACCCTGATGTGAGCTTGAGTCAGCAGTGTCCATTAATAAAAGCATGGTGAGTAGAAGCCTGAATAACCCTGATTAACCTGAGCTGATGAGAGTTTGGAAGCTAAGCAGAAGTTAGCCACGGTTAGTACTTGGATGGGAAACCAGGGTTTCTGTACAGAGGCAAACCACCTCTGCTCATCTCTTACCTTGAAAATCCATGAGGGGGGTCACCATAAGTCAGTTGCAACTTGATAGCATTTATTGTACTGTTGAAGGCTTTCACGACTGGAATCACTGGGGTGTTGTGGGATTTCCGGATTGTATGGTCGTGTTCCAGTAGTATTTTCTCCTGATGTTTCACCTGCATCTGTGGCTGGCATCTTCAGAGGATCTGATATATATATATATATACCTGTGGAATGTCTCTTTCTCACAATACTAGAATCAGGGGGTATTCATTGAAAATGCTGGGGGGAAGAATGAGGACTAATAAAAGGAAACACTTCTTCACGCAACACGTGATTGGTGTTTGGAATATGCTGCCACAGGAGGTGGTGATGGCCACTAACCTGGATAGCTGTAAAAAGGGCTTGGACAGATTTATGGAGGAGAAGTCGATCTATGGCTGCCAATCTTGGTAGCCTTGATCCTCCTTTGAGACCAATCTTGATCCAACCAATCTTGATCCTCCTTGATCTCAGATTGCAAATGCCTTAGCAGACCAGGTGCTCGGGAGCTGCAGCAGCAGCAGCAGAAGGCCATTGCTTTCACATCCTACGTGTAAGCTCCCAGAGGCACCTGGTGGACCACTGCGAGTAGCAGAGTGCTGGACTAGATGGACTCTGGTCTGATCCAGCAGGCTAGTTCTTATGTTCTTATGTAAAGAACTATTTGCATTGGTTAACAAATGTAAAGGGTACAATCAGCAGGTGTGCTTTGCATGTGTTGAGTGATTTGCATGTGTTGAGTGATAACATTTAATTGTAATTATCCAAGTTACAGAAAATGATAGTTCTACTCTGCTCCATACTAATCAGATCTTATCTAGGGTACCGTGTCCATTTCTGGGTTGTGCAAAGTGGAGTGGATTCATCTGAGGGCACCAATGAGCGGAGATCTGAAATATAAGACCTTCAAAGGAAGGTTGAGGGATCTGGCTATGTTAGTCCTGAGAAGACTGAGGAGAGATTTGATTATTTTTTCAGTTCCCTTCAGTGCTGTCATATGGAAGATAAGGGCTTTTTCTCACCTGCTCCAAAGGGCAAGATTTGATCTAATGGTCTTAAATGATAAGCGGGTAGTTTTTTAGTTGAACACTAGGTCCCACAATGGAATCAATTATGAAAACATCTGGTGAGCGCTCCTTGCTAAAAGCCACCTGTTGGGAATATGCTAGCTTTACTTTTCCTGTATTGAGCAGAGAGGTTGGCGTGGATAAGGCCCTCTTTCAGCCTAGAGCTTTGTTACTTGTGGATGAAATAAGCCAATGGATCAAATTAGCAGAATGGATTTCTCGTAGTGTCCCACACACTCATTGAAAAGCTGATCTGAGGTTGTGGGACCCTCAGAAATATAATGGAGCGGAGTGGAGGAGAACTATAGCATGGAAGGGGGGAATTAACCAGATATCATATATTTTGCAATGCAAGCTCTTGATCTGTTCATGAAATATCTTGGGCAAAGGGGGAAGGGTTTATTCCTTCTTTTTTTCACCTCCCTTTCTTATTGGCTCTGTCACGTCTATTCAGTTCTTTGAATGGAATCCTGTGTGCGTAAATGATCCAGCAAGTGTCATTTTGATAACGCTTCATTCATTACAACTTGCAGTTTTTGTGGCAGCGTACACACCTTGTAATAACAGAAATGGCTATGTCTTTAATTTTTTCCTCTCCACGTGGATCTATGAAAAGACTGTTAGGCATGTTTTGAAACAATCATAATTGAAGTGTCTATAGAGCATAATAAAGTATGGCATTACAAAATAACAATAGCCAAGAATGAAATGGAGAAAAATTCAATTTATAGAAAAGCTTTAGCTACGCTTGCAGGTTTAAGTGGTTAGAAGGTATAATTTCTGCAGTGTGATTATCCTAGTCTCCAGAGAGTATCGTATGTAATATTCTTTTTAAAACACTGAATTAAAACACTTCTTAAAATTTTGATTTTATTATTCCTTTAGGTTAAAGAAGTCAACAGTTGGCAGCTTCAACGCAGAACCGATTCACTGTTCAGTTTTTTTTGATGCCTTTTCTTCTCTGTTCAAGCATCAATGTCATTGAGCTTTTCCGTTTCCATTTTACAGGTAAGCTACTGTATTATTTATTTATATCTAACAGAAGTTACAGCCTGCCTCGCCTTCATAACGGCCACCAAGGTGGCTAACCAGTAAAAGCATACATGATACAAATCACATCGTAAAAACAACCAAGACTAACATTCGTTCTGGTAAATAAGCCACAGTATTTGTGATTTAGATTGTGACCTTGGGTGACCTTGGGTGACCTTGGGCTAGTCACAGCTTCTCGGAGCTCTCTCAGCCCCACCTATCTCACAGGGTGTTTGTTGTGAGGGAGAAGGGCAAGGAGATTGTCAGCCCCTTTGAGTCTCCTGCAGGAGAGAAAGGGGGGATGAAAATCCAAACTCCTCCTCCTCCTCCACTCTCCGGCATAATCGACAGCCCGAACAAGCAATCATATCTTTAGCAGACCCTGGAAGTAGAGCTTATTCCCAGCCAGTTGCCTGCTTGTTGGGAGAGTGTTCAATAATTGAAGTGCCACCTAGCGATGTAAAACAAGATGGAAATTGTAAGCCACAGAAAAACCCGGGAGTGAGGTAGGGTTAAGAACATAAGAACATAAGCTCTGGTTAGCTCTGGGTTGGGAAATACCTGGAGATTTTGAGGGTGGAGCTGAGGAAGGTGGGGTTTGGAGCGGGAAGGAACTTCAGTGGAGTATAATGCTGCAGAATCCACTTTCCAAAGTGGCCCATTTCTCCAGGTGAATGTACTTCTGTCACCTGGAGATCAGTCATAATTTCAGGAGATTGCCAGGTGCCCACTGGAGGTTGGCAGCCCCAGGGTGAGACAGGGCAGGGAAAGAACAGAAATGTAGGGGAAATGGAAATTTATGTAAGACTTAGCTTTCCCATTGCGAAGAAGAAGAAGAGTTTGGATTTATATCCCCCCATTCTCTCCTGTGGGAGACACAAAGGGGCTTACAATCTCCTTGCCCTTCCCCCCTCACAATAAACGACCTGTGAGGTGGGTGGGGCTCAGAGAGCTCCAAGAAGCTGTGACTAGCCCAAGGTCACCCAGCTGGCGCGTGTGGGAGTGCACAGGCTAATCTGAATTCCCCAGATAAGCCTCCACAGCTCAAGCGGCAGAGCGAAGAATCAAACCCGATTCCTCCAGATTAGAATGCACCTGCTCTTAACCACTATGCCTTCTGCTCCTTAAACCTAAACTTCTTTTATTGCTTTAACAACAAAGCATGCATACTTTTATCAGCCTGTTTATCAGTATTATTTGGCATATTTCGAGAGTTTAATAGTGTAAATAACTGATCTGGCAATCCTAGAAGGTTTAGATTAGAAGAAGAGTTTGAAGAGTTTGGATTTATCCCCCGCTTGTTATAGCTTATTATTGTCCAAATTATTCACATTTAAATAACCTTTCCTAGAAAGCAGAGTGTTTACGTCAACCGTATACATAGGATTTGTCTTTATCTAATACTGTAGAGTCTTACATGTTTTAAACTACCCATTTTGAGTGAATAAAATCTTGTCTTACAAAGTGTTTCATTCTAGAATATGGAATACTTTGTGAGACAAGCTTTTAACTTATGCAAAATATGTGATATAAAAATTGAGCACTGAAAAAAATTCTGCGAAACATTTTTTCACTTAGTATAATATTTCACAGGAATTTTTCTAGTGTTCCCCCGGATATCTATTTTTATCTTTTCAAAAATTTTAATGTTCTCAGGAAAAAAGTTTTATTTTAAAAACCAGACTGTTTCCTCTGTAGTGCCACCACCACAGAAGCCCTTTCTTGTGTGTCCACCCAATATATTTCAGATTGAGCAGGTGATGACTACATTAGTTGTGCAGGTTAACATGGCAGTAAGTCCTCATATACACCTGATTAAGGTTGGAGTCTGACTGTAACCTGTCCTGAGAGTTTCCAGAGAAACATGAATTGGCCGAATCTCATTCCCCTGAATTACAGGTGTTAAACTCGCGGCTCTCCAGATGTTATGGACTACAGTTCCCATCATCCCCTGCCAGCATGATGGGAACTGTAGTCCATAACATCTGGAGTGCCAAATGGTTAAGAACAGAAAAACTCACTTTTTGAAAGTGTGTGAAATCAAAATGAAGTACAATATGTAGGATTTATTTTGCAGTGCTATCCTAAGATGAGTTACTTAAGTGGATTTGGAAGGATGTTACTCTGCTTCCCCTGGAACTGTATGGCCCAGGCTAGGCTAATCTCATTAGATGTCAGACACTAAGGCCCTTTCCACACAGGCCAATAAAAGTGGAGGAAAGGCGGGTTATATGAACCCGCTCTCTCCCCGGCCTTCACAAGGCTGGCTGGCCCGTGGAATGCCGCTTCATACAAAGGTTCTTTTTGCCCTCCTCTGCCTTCCCCCCGCCCCCCCGCCCCCCGCCTGCTTGCCATGATATGACCTGTTTCTCCTGCATGGCTCTGCAGATGGGAGCCGGGGAAGGGGTTTTTGAGAATCATATTTAGTGCGATTCTCTTGTTTTAACGTGGCTCACACCTGTGGCCATTCGCTCAGCCGCGGCTGTAAGCCACGTTAAAACAAAAGAATCACATATAATGTGATTGTTGAAAAACCCAGGTTGGGGGGAAAACATGGAGCGGATCTGCGTGAAGTCCCCCCCCCCCCCACCTGGGTTTTTTACCGGGTTTATCCCCGTTTAATTGGCCTGTGCGGAAAGGGCCTTAGCCAAGTCAGGCCTGATCAGTACTTCACCTGGAGACCACCAAGAAATCCGGGATTCCGGTGTAGTGCCAGGAAGTGGCAAATCACCTCTGTTTGTGTTTGGTTTGGAAACCCTACAGGGTCACCATAAGTTGGGTCACCATAAGTTGGGTGCAACTTGACATCTATTTCTACCAGCATCTCTGTTTAGGATTGCACTGTCAACATTTCCCAGCTCTAGCCAACACATGGGTTAGTCTTAATTTCCCTGCAACATCTGCCACTTAGCACTTGAAACTGGAAGCTTGGAATAGAATTCAAAATACTTTCAGTAGATTGGCTGAAAAGCAACTCTGCAAACTCAAAACAAAGATGAATGCAAAACCTTTATCCAGGAGGATGAGAAACTGAATATTATGGTATGGAATTGTAGATTGCTGGCTTAATGATGGCCTTCTGAAGAGGATCTGAAGGATTCTAGGGTTTCATAAACGTTGTCCTGCGATTCCTCCTTTTCTGCAGAAGAAATAAATGTCAGTTCAGGAGGCAGCAGCAAAAAGAAAATGCTGCTTTTTGAAAAATAAAAAAGTATTCATGAATCCCAGGTGTTGAATGAGAAACAATCAGGTAAACATTTTCACACCGAAAGTAACTCAGAACATTGTGTTGAACTGGTTCATTATTTAAAGCTGCTTTCTTAAATAGTGTTAAAAACTGTTCTCAGGTAGTCTTAAAAAAATGTTTTATTTGGATTTTAAATTGTGAAAAGGTTTATTAATGTGGCATGTTCATCAAGAGAGAAGTATTTTAGAGTCTGTCAATAATGCCAAGAAGTATAGCTGTTTAAGGCAGGGTGTCTAGAATGTTTTTGTAGATTCATATTGCCATTTTCCTTTTGAATAAGCAATGATTTAAATGGTCAAGTTCCTACTTTTTTGTCATAGAGAACTATGGTATTCCTGTTCTGCTGATGGCATCATCTCACTCTTGTACTAGAAAAATATTAATTTGATGTTGGTGCACATGTATATAGAGCAAAAGCCATTTTCCAGTGATGCTTTCTCTCACTTTTGGCCAAGTGACCCTCCATGTCCATACTATTGACCCTCGTGCCCATACTATTGCTAAAAGACTTTCCACAATTCAGTGGATTTGAGTGTATGTCTCATAGATAACGATTGTATGTGGACATATTTGTAGACATTAGGAAACCTTTTGTAGGTGCTTATGTGTAGACTTGCCACCATTTTTGTTATATTTTCTATTCATTTCTGTCTTCGAATTGCAATTAAACTTTAAAAATAAATTAAGAAATTCCTTTCAGCCAAGTGTCTGATCATTTCCCTGATCCCTGTTGGAACTGCAGTACAAGACTAGATGGACCTTTCATTTAATGAAGGAATAAAATCCTTGTTGTGTTCATAAGTGTAATGTACATGAGCCCAACTTTACCAGTGTTTATGAAGTTGTGTAGACCCAGCATGTGCAGATACGCCATGTGCACACGTTCAAGAAAAGGGTGTACAGAGCAAACAAGGATAATAATTTGGCAGTTTCTTGGATTCTCTGGGAGGAGTATAATATTTCAGTACATAATAAATTGCTTATTCAGACTTGAAGTCGATTCTCTGTTGCCCATCTTTTGATTTCATTTTGCAAACAGAACTCTAGTGTGGGACCAAGACACAATTCCTTTCCTTCTGCGTTACATGCACATTTCCTTTCCCCCCACCTATTTCTCCAGGCAAACCCATTAGATTATTAGTATTGTTTCCTGCTAAGAGATGACTCAGTGGTGTATTTTATGCCACCTTTCTGAAAATCAATAGCCAGCGTATGTCATTTCATAAAATGGAACCTCGAGGAACTGTGTGCTGAGTTAATCACAGTTTGCCAGCTCACAATTCGACCTCCTAACTTATGAGCAGCCCTTCTGTGCTGTTCTCTCTGAACTTAGTTCTTTGCTTCAGTGAATCTGAAGTATTTTGTCACTTTCCCTGGCGAATGAAGCTGCTCCGTTCTGGATGCCAAAATACAGCTAGTTGGGAAAGGATTCTTTTGGTCCTTACAATTTGATTCTGTTTCTTCTCTTCAATGCTTTTTTTTGTCTACTAAATCATAAATACTTGTCTTACATCAGTTCTGACATTTTGCGCTCTTCTAACTTTCCTTAAATTACAAACCATTTCTTTATCACCTCCCGGAGTAACCTTCTCTTTCCCAATTTATGTTGCATTCAGAAGTGTTAAGCACACGTTTATTTCTGTTGGTGATCTCATTTTCTCAGGTGACTTTTCCACAGTCTCCTGTAATGAGTCCCTAAATCAACCGCTGACCTGCCCACCTCTTCTTGGTCCACAGTAGGCATGACGTGGAGTTCTCTCTCTCTTCCCAATTTTTTAAAAATGGAAAATACCATTGGAAGACTGCAGCTGGAAACAGAATTGGAGTTGGGGCTTGGGAAAACTTTCCCGCTTCTCCTTGTTTTCCTTTAAAAGATCTCTCCATCCGCCCATTCCGGCTTTCCATACCTGTATGGAAAAAGTTGTGTGATCGATTGTTTCACAATGCTAGTTTCCATCTGAATGTGTAATGTAGTGGTTAGTGTTGGAGTAGGAATGGGGCACTCTGGTTCAAATCCCCATTCTGTAGTCATGTTCTCTCAGCATAATTTACCTCACTCATTTATGAGGCAAAATGTGTGTGCGGGGAGAAGATGTTGAAGGAAGGGTGGGTTTAAGGCATAATAAATATGTCATAAGCTTATTGGTTCCTGAGCCTGTCCCCCCCCGTCCCCCCCCAATAACAAACCACATAGTGCTTGTTCATCAGTCATATGAATCTTAATTAAAATATCCATAATAGTAAGGCAGGGAGTGCTTGAACACAAGTATCAGCTTTCTTTGCTTGAGCATTTTCGGCTGTTTTTCTCCCTGAAGGAGTCCAGAATGACTTAAAGAAAGCCAGCTAAATGAAAAATTCTGGGCTGGGTCTAGCAAACTTATTTTCACAGGTCCCACACTGCAAAATTTGAGCTGAGAGCCAACTGTGCTCTAGCCCTACCCGAGTTATGTACCTGCCAAAAGAAAAGTAGAAATGTCAGCCTAGATGGACCTCAGCTGTAGTAAACCAGCAGCATCTTCTACAATCCCCTCCTCCACCTGACTTATGAAGTCGCAATCACAAAGACATGCTGGTTCTTCTTTCAGCCACTATTCTGTATCTTATGGAGATGTGCCTTATTCTGACAAGGACTAGAGCAATGGTTCTCACCCTGGACTTCCATAGACACATATTCGATGGTTGCCAACCAGGGCCTGGCAAGCAGTGGGTGGACTTCCAAGTGGCAGGCCCTCACCAGAGACATAATATCACTGGCGACAGACTAATGTTATTCCCTGTGTACCTAGAAATGACACCAACATATTGTTAGAGGACTGGGGGACATCAGAGATGCTCTGTCATTTGTTCTAAGCTCTGGCATTTCTGCTCAGCGTGATGTAATGATTAAGAGCAGTGGACTGTAATCTGGAGAACAGGGTTTGATTCCCCACTCTTCCACATGAGAAACAAATGCTAATCTGGAAACTGGATTTGTTTCCCTGCTCCTACACTTGCAGCCTGCTGGCTGACCTTGGGCCAGTCACAGTCCTCTCAGAAATCTTTCAGCCCCACCAATGTCACAAGGTGTCTTGTGGTGAGGAGAGGAAGGGAAGAAGTTTGTAAGTCACTTTGAGTCTCCATGCAAGACTCAGAAAGACATCCTCTTTCTGCTGCTTCTTCATCAGGGCCAGGATTCTGTTGACATGCCCCATTTCCTGTCAGTTTTCCCCTACTTTCCAGCTGAGTGGTGGTGGGAAAGTGCCCTCTGGGTGCATGGATTTCCTACGATGGAATGGCAACCTAATGCTACCCTATGGGGTTGGCACTTGGTTGCTGTTGGAGGAAGAACTATTTTATTCCTGTGAGGGAGATGTACGAGGCTTCTGAGAGGAGAAATTTCAGGGCAGGGACAGCTTTCTGAGGAGAAAGGGAGATGGAAAACCTCTGAAGACGGTTGATATCATGTGGTGTGAGGACATCATAGCCAGGTGAGGAGCCTGAGGGAAAGCTACAGTCTCTGGAGATCTGCTGTAGCACAGAAGAACCCCAGGAGCAGCAGAAACAGGATGGAGAGCAGCCAAACGGCAGGAGAGACTGAGGCCCCTTCCACACATGCAAAATAATGCGTTTTCAAACCACTTTCACAACTGTTTGCAAGTGGATTTTGCCATTCCGCACAGCTTCAAAGAGCATTGAAAGCAGTTTGAAAGTGCATTATTCTGCATGTGCAGAATGAGCCTGAGTGTGAGAGACTTGATGAAGGCCTCAGAGAGTGAAGAATATTATCACCTCAGCTGTTGGAATTTTCCATTGTATTGACTAAGTTTGAATGTTACCTACACACATCCTAGTTTAATACTCACCCCTCTTTTCTGAATGACTCTTGTTTGTATTTGAACTGCATATGAAGGGTAAATTTTGATTGGAGAGTTGCTTTAAAAAAATCTCCTTTATTTAGCCTACTGATAATCCACTCCTCCCCAGTTAAGAGTGGAGGAAGAAACCCATGGACTTGAGCCATGGTGGCAAACCTTTGGCACTCCAGATGTTATGGAGTACAATTCCCATCAGCCCCTGCCAGCATGGCCAATTGGCATGGGGCTGATGGGAATTGTAGTCCATAACATCTGGAGTGCCAAAGGTTCGCCACCACTGGACTAGAGGCACCACTACTTTCTCTTTTTCACAAACTCCTTCCATTAACTAACCCAGGTCCCATACCTTCTTTCCTCCACTGGGATTGGAGGAAGAAACTGGCGTTGCATTCACAATTACCATTAACTGAAAGAGCCGCATGATTACTTTATGCCAATAGCATTGCCAGCTTTCAGGTGGTGGCCGGAGATCTCCTGGAATTGCAAATTATCTACAGATGACAGAAATCACTTTCCCTGGAGAAAATGGCTGCTTTGGCACATGGACTCAGTGGCATTGAAACGCCTAATCTCCCTAAACCCCACCCTTCTAAGACTCTGCTCACAAGATCTACAGGGATTTCCCAACCCAAAACTGGCAACCCTACCTGGCTGCCATCCCTACAATGATCTAAACATGTGAATATTAGGTATTGAATAAGTTATTTCTGAGCATTTGGGTTCTCCCCAAACCGCCCAGAGCCCCTCGGGGATTGGGCGGTATAAAAATCCAAATAATAAATAAATAAATAAATAAACAAACAAACAAATTATAGAACCGTAGACAGATACTCTTGTGTATCTGGAGTGAGGGGAATGGTTTTCCTCTCTGCCTTCTCACTCTCTTTTCAGCTTCAGGTAGTACTCGTTAGGCGAGAGGGTGTGATTGCCAAGAAGTTGGCCAGAGAAAGGGAAGCAAAACCATCAGCCTCGGAAAAAGAGTCTACATTCTTTCCCATGTCCTCAATATGTCAGATTTTGGAAAGAGTTAGAGATGGCAACAGCTTTGGGAAATACTAGATGAAACTCAACTGTGATGCATGTGTTCTTTTTTCAGTTTTCATGGAAACCCTTGCTTTGGTAGGGTCTTTCATCTTCTTAAAAGAATGCTGCTCTGCTCACTTTTTCTGTGTCAGAGGTAGAAAAAAATTACGTCTCTTGATACCTTGCTGTAAGAGATAGAGCTGACATGAGGACAAAGGGTAATCGTGAAAAAATTGACTGAAAACAATTAATTCTCCCCCTTTGTCTTAACCATTTGCAGTGTAAGCCATGTATATCTTATTTGTCATATTTCTGCCCCCTCCCTCGAACTTATCTGGTTAATCGCAAATGGGTATAAATCAGGTGTGAACACCTATTAGATTGCAGAATTGTGCCATTGTAAAACTGGAATTACGGCCTTGAGACTTCTGTGTTAAAAGGTGACATTTTTTAAAAAGTATACTGTGGTATACCTAACCATACTAATGCAGTAGTAATATCAATTGATTAAAAAAGTAAGCTATCACTGTAATAAAATCTTCTCAAGAGTACAAGCCTGAATGATCAGCTATCAAACAAAGTATATTTTAAATCCACCAATCATTAGATGTCAGAAAAAAAACAAAGAAGGGAATCATGTATCCACCAGCAGTCCTAAACAGTGCAATAGAGATCATGGGTAATATAAGGTTATTGTAATAAAATAGCCTGACACAGTTTTTGAAAGCTTGCTGTAGAGGTGGCACCTTTTTCACATATTTCAAAAGGTGGCTACTGCCACTGTGAAGTCTGCAGATCTTGTAGAGGGCAAATTCACCATCTAAAAGGGATGCGGGTCTGGCTTGAATTGTTGAGTGGATCTATTTGGTGAAAGGGAGTCCTTCAGATAGATGAGATATGAAGGGTATTACAATGAGCTTAAATTTTTATGAATCGAAGAGGAGGAGGAGGAGGAGTTTGGATTTATATCTCCCCTTTCTCTCCTGTAGGAGACTCAAAGGGGTTTACAGGCCCTTCCCCCCTCACAACAAACATCCTGTGAGGTGGGTGAAGATGAGAGAACTCAGAAGAACTGTGACTAGCCCAAGGTCACCCAGCTGGCATTTGTTGGAGTTCCCAGGCTAATCTGAATTCCCCAGATAAGCCCCCATAGCTCAGGCGGCAGAGTGGGGAATCAAACCCGGTTCCTCCAGATTAGAATGCACCTGCTCTTAACCACTATGCCACTGCTGCTCCTCTTTTGGATATCAAGTGCTTGGGTTTTAACTCACCCACTTGTTCTTTTTTTCTTTAGAAACTACTGTTTTTCAACTGCCAGATATATTTGGATTGCACATGAGAGAATAAGTAAGGGAAACAAATTTTGTTCTGACTTCCATCTATCTAGTTCTGTTTTGTTTTAATACTTCTACCTGCTTTGATCATTGTACATTGAGTAAAACAATTAATGGTTAGGTTAACTAAAGTGAATAATTTAGTAGTAACCAAAGGAAGGTGGTGTGTGAATTGGGGAGTTTGCTGAATTGAAGAGGCATCAAAGAAAATTCTTGGAGTATGAGGACAAAGCCCTGACCTGGATAGCCCTAGGATAGCCTGATATCATATTTCAAAATTGTTGGACGCCATCTGTTGCTGTTGCTGTTGTTTTGAAATGTTTTATGATGGAACGCTGTATTTTAATGTACACCACCATCTATTGTTTGGTGTTTGTTATTTATTTGTTGTGAACCACCCTGAGCCCTCCGGGGGCGGGCGGTATATAAGCCTAATAAAATAAATAAATAAATAAATAAAAAGCTAGGTAGGATTGACCCTGGCTAGTATTTGGATAGGAGTCGTCCAGGGAATACCAGGGTCATGACAGAGGTTGCCAGTGGCAAACCACAACAACAGAGAACTGTCCATAAGAAGAGTAGTATGCAGCTGGATAGACAGAGTGAACTTTTGGGTACACTAGTGGACATCTACGTACCATGCAGAAGAGGAAGACTTTTGAAGAAGGGATTGCTTTTGTATTTCAGTAACTAGTTGGAAACTAGTACCAGTATTGTAATGCTTACACGCTGTGATGTGACGTGCACAAACAGATCTTGCCAGTAGTCTTACTGCAGAATTTTTACTACCTGGAATATTTGAACACTTTTCAAAAGTGGCCATTCCATGTTTTAATAAACACCCCCGCATTCCCTGCTTTACATGTTCACAGGTGAGGTAATGGAATAAATACAACTAATTTCGAATGTGGCTGTTGTGCAAGGCAGGGTTTGCCTGATACTAAACATGAAGTATATGAGTCTTATCTGAGTTGCAGAGTTCTCCACCCGTGCCAATCTCGGATGCTGGGTGTCTTTCACCGAAATGGGTATTCTGGTTTTCATGGACTAAGCGATCATGGTTAAATATTGAAAAAAATATAGTTCCAATCCAATAATAAATCCTGGAAACCTGGTGTGTCACTCATAGCTAGTTGCCAAGTCTGGCTTGTGAGTCGCTCAGAAAGAGAATAGAAATCGATGAAGAAGCTTGTACTGATAACACAAAGAGGGAAGATGTGCCTCGGTTCCTTTCTGTTTTTAGAATGTGATTTGCAGACCCCAAAATACAGTGCACCCTCAAGATTGCTTACTAGTATGGAATCAGAGAAAAGGCATCTCGGAGACAGCCAAAGCCGTTGGGAAGGCACGAGGTGACAACATATTGACTCGGCCGTCAAACGAGAAGATCCTCCTAGTTCCGTGGTGGCGAACCTTTGGCACTCCAGATGTTATGGACTACAATTCCCATCAGCCCCATGCCAGCATGGCCAATTGGCCAGGCTGGCAGGGGCTGATGGGAATTGTAGTCCATAACATAAATTGTAGTCCACCAGTGTAGTTGTTCTCTCAGGAATGGCCTCATCTTGTAGTCCATAACATAAATTGTAGTCCACCAGTGTAGTTGTTCTCTCAGGAATGGCCTCATCTTGATCTTAGGGTTGATCTGATTTGATTGAGACATAGAAATAGGACAGAAGAGAGGGCCAGTGAGGATCGTGTCGCACAAACATTAAATAAGAGGTAAATCAGGGCATGGACACCAGTAGTGTGTTGATAGGTGCAACATTTTGATTTTCTCATGAAATCAAATTGCAGCTTAATTGAGAATATGCCTGTCTGGTATTAGTGTATAAAAAGCAGGCTAGGAATGGTATTGCATCTCCTGCCGTTTACAATAATCAGGATCATTGAGAGGATGAATGGCCTGAAGAAATATTTGTCCTTAGGCAGTTAACCAACCAACCAACCAACCAACCAACACCAACACCCCACTACACACACACAGCTTTTGCTCCTAGCACTGGTATTCTGATGGATACTATCTCTGAACGCGAAGTTCCTTTTCAAACCAGATTAAACTAGCTGCTGTTGCTTCAATTCCACTTGTGGCCAAACGCATGAACTATTTCATTGAATAGCATTGTGTGTGCTGTTCTCATTGTTGTGTTGGCTGTTCTAGATGTACTTTATTGACGCACTTGTTGAATGATGAATGTGCACGGGGAAGCAATCTGGAAAAGAAGCGCTTATGCGTATTTCTAAGTATTACAGTCTGCTGGGGATCCCATCCTTCTGGATCTGAAGAAGGAGAAGAAGAGGAGGAGTAGAGGAAGAGGAGTTGGATTTATATCCCCCCCTTTTGCTCCTGTAAGGAAACTTAAAGGGACTGACAATCTCCTTTTCCTTCCCGCCCCGCCCCCCAACAACAAACATCCTGTGTGGTAAGTGGGGCTGAGAGAGCTCAGAAGAACTGTGACTAGCCCAAGGTCACCCAGCTGGCGTGTGTTGGAGTGCACAGGCTAATTTGAATTCCCCAGATAAGCCTCCACAACTCAGGCAGCAGAGCTGGGAATCAAACCCGGTTCCTCCAGATTAGAGTGCACTTGCTCTTAACCACTAAGCCACTGCTGCTCTGGTGGGCACATTTGGAATTCTGATGCAGGGTGGTGGATGCAGGCACAAAATGGCTGCCATGGGAGGCAGAACCAGCTGCAGCAGTTGCAACTGTGGAAGGCAGCGCTGACCATTCATATCAGATAGCGAACTTATTCGTAAGTCTGATAGTAGCTGTTCAGTGTTTCAGATGAAATCTATGTCTAAAAGGATACTTTTTGAAATCATATTGCTTAAAAACATTTTCTTTTATATACAAAATAAGTATACATACTGAACTAGCTAAGGAAACTTTGGGAATATTTGTGTTCATTTTGTAGACATCTGTCACATTTAAGGAAAAGGAAAAAATGCTTATCCTGGCACCTTCTGTGCTTTGGTCAATCGCTTCTCTCACGAGCCCAGACATTTTCAACCTGCACTGTCTCTTGTAACAACAACAGTCTGTGGTAAAGTGTTGGTGAGATCTCATCGTACATGTGATGCATACAGTAAAAGAGATTCTGGCCAGATTTTGATAGAAATATACATGGTTTTTGAAATGTTACCAGCAGCTTTCTGAAAACATTTGACAGGTGCCAAGAAAGGTTTTGGGGATGCTGTGGTTCCCATGGCACCGTGTTGGGGATCCTTGCAGTATTCTCTTCTGTATTGACATCCTGGGTTCATAACAGTATATTTGGTGGAACCCTACATTCCTGCTGGGTGACCTTGGGCTAGTCACAGTTCTCTCTGAACTCTCTCAGCCCCACCTACCTTAGAAGGTGACTGTTGTGGGGAGAGGAAGGGAAAGGAGCTTGTAGGCTACCTTGAGACTCCGTACAGGAGAGAAAGGTAGGATATAAATCCAAACTCCTCCTCCTCCTCTTCTTCTTGTGCATTGTGTATGTGCCAGGTTAGGCCTCTCTCTGCATTAATATGTTAATTAGCTATTTCTTGTGTGTATCTTTTCCTCTCTTTTTAACAGAATAAATCAGTTGCAACATGGACACTACCAAGAAGTCTGATCCCCCAGTGTCAGTGGAAACAGTACAACAAAAGGCCAACCCTGAACGCAGCCCTGTAACATCAATTTATATACCAGAACAAGGTGGTTACAAAGAGAAGTTTCTGAACACCGTGGAAGACAAGTACAAGTGTGAAAAGTGCCATCTCATATTGTGCAATCCAAGACAGACAGAATGTGGGCATCGATATTGCGAGACTTGCATGGTTGCTGTATTAAGGTTAGTGTTTTTTCTTGGTGCTAATTTGGTGCATTGATAGAGCTGATAGTAATGAAGGTTGTGCTGTATATGTAGCAAATCTGAATGTTGTCTGCTTCTCACCTAAAGTAATTCCAAGGGTAAAAAAGAAAAGCAAAGTTCAGAACACGCACACAATCCAGATTGATATTTGGAGGTCCCAAATGGTCTCACTAAATCATCTCTGGCAAGCTTTTTTTTTTTTTTTGAAAAATTCCTGAACAATGCACAAGCTCTCTAAATCTGTGTAGGCTTTGGAGGCCCTTGGAAAGCAACAAGCATTGTTTCTGCATCGCATGCTGCCTCCACTCCGTAGGATGTTGCACATGAGGTCCTACCCCTCCTAAATCAGGGAAGGACTTCAGTCAGTGGTGACTCCAAAATTTTGAATGGTTATCAACCAAAATTTGTGAATTCATATGTAATCATTATAAGAACATAAGAACAAGCCAGCTGGATCAGACCAGAATCCATCTAGTCCAGCTCTCTGCTACTCGCAGTGGCCCACCAGGTGCCTTTGGGAGCTCACATGCAGGATGTGAGAAGCAATGGCCTGCTGCTGCTTACTCCTGAGCACTGCCTGAGATGCTGTTAAGGCATGTTGTAATCTCAGATCAAAGAGGATCCAAGATTGAGTAGCCATAGATCGGAAACTTCTCCTCCATAAATCTGTATCCAAGCCCTTTTAAAGAGCCTATCCAGGTGAGGCTGGCCATCACTGCACCTCCTGTGGCAACTTATATTCCAAACACCAATCACACGTTGCATGAAGAAGTGTTTCCTTTTATTAGTCCTAATTCTTCCCCCCATTGAGTGAGAGCACTTCTGTGATGTTTGTTTGAAATACCTGTTCCAAACATAAACGAAACAACGGTAGGAGTCCTACATAAAGGTTCCTCCGCTGGATTAGACTGGGAGTCGGATCCAGATTAAGCTGGCAATTTCCACAGAGTTCCTCTTCTCACTTCAGACCCCCGGCATGTCATTCCCTGTCCCCCCAGGGGCAGCATTTTGTGAAGAACAGGTTGGGGGGAGGAATGTTCAGTTCTAGTTTGAAAGAAGCCCAAGTGGTACATCATCGAGTGGTACACCGAGTGGCAGTCAGCTGATTGCTTTGAATGGCCAGCAAACTGGGCATAGAAGCTAAGACCTTCCCTCTGCATCAGACCACCTAGCACAGGTATTCAGAGAACATAATTGTATAAAAAGAACCCACCTAGATCAGACCAGTGGTCCATCCGGCCTAGTATCCTGTTCCACACAGTGGCCAACGTTGCCATGGAAGGCCAGTTAATGGGGTATAGAGGTCAACAGCATCCTTGATGTTCCCTCCTAGCAGTGGGTTTCACAAGTTTACAGTCTTCAAATGTGGAAGATTTACTTACTTATTTATTTATTCACCTCCCGGAGCCCCTTGGGGATGGGGCGGTATAGAAATCTAAGAAATAAATAAATAAAATGTATTCAATCAATCAATCAAATTTATATACTGCCTCCCCGAAGGGCTCAGGGCGGTGTCCAACATTAACCATAAAAACAATTAAAACAATTTACAACAACCAATATCTGATTAATAAGAACCATTATAACTTACAGATGGCTTCAGCCCCTATCCCTCCCCCTTACTTGTACCTACAGGAGGCCAGATGTTCATTATATATGGCTGAAAAGTCCCGATATTACCCGGCTGGCCGAAATGCCTGGCTGAACAGGTCCTGTTTTTGGACCCTGCAGAAACTCTGTAAGAGATCCCTTGGAGCTTCCCCTGATCTCACCCAGGAGCCTTTACTTTACTCATCTCAGCTTGACGGACCTATCTCCCGTGAATCCATCTAACCTCCTTTTAAAGCCATCTGTGTGTGAAGCCATCACTACATCCACTGGCAGTTCATTCCACAGTTCAAGCATTTGGTGAATAAACTGTAGTAGCCATGAATAGTTTGGACATAGCCCTAGCTTGTCAGAGCTCGACAGCTAAGCAGCTTCAGCTATGGTTAGTATTTGAATCAAGTACCATCAAGGAAGACTGAGGTTGCGACGCTGAGAAAGAGAGTGGCATTCCCTCTCTACTCATTTCCCGTACTGAAAGCACCATGAGGGGTGGTCATAAGTTAGTTGTGATTCGATGGCACTTAATTTTTAAATTATTAATAATCAATAGTTTACAGAAGATAAAAAGGCAAAACTTAGCATAACCAGATTAATCCTTAACAGTCCTCCCCACACAAAGTATGGCTACCCCCCCAAAAAAATACATTAAACAGTATCAGTTTATACAATTTTTTTAAAAATGCCAAATAAATAAATATCACATTTGTCATAAAAAAGTGTATCCATTTTTAACCTTCTAATTAAATAGTAAGTATCATATCTTTACTCCAAACCATTCTTTCATATGTTACCGAGAATCACAAGCTTTGTCTGTTCTTCGGGTTTAATTCATTCCAGTACCCTGTAACCCAGAGACCACCTATTCCCTGAAAATAATAACTGCCCTGAGATTGTTTGTGGTTTTCCAGGCTGTGTGGCGTGTTTAGAACATGGCCATACAGCTTCAGGCTCTATCTCCGTGATCTGAGGCAGGCAAGCACAGTAACTGCCCTCTACCACTGCAATCCTATAAAAAGAGTTTCTCTAGGCCAAGACCGCTTTGAAATCCTATGAGTTTTAGATTGGAATAACTCGAGCATAGTTTCCTTCTCTTAGGAGTGCTTAACTGCTGCTTGGCGGAGGGAGGGCGAGGAAACTGCTGACGGGGTGTGCAGGCCCTGGCCCTGCGCAGCACTGCCGCCCGCCATGCCCTACAGCCCGACCCACGACTCCATGCAGGCTGCTTACCCTGTCCCGTGGCTTCGCCGCAACAGCGGCAGCACATATATTGGAACTGGAATGATTCGGAGAAGATTAGCATGGTCCCTGTGCTTAAGTAATATTGGGTAAAGAAGTATTTCCATTTCTCTGTCCTGGATTTATTGGCAATTGGGTGCCCTCAAGTTCTGGTATTACAGAAGAGGGAGAACAAATTCTGTCTCTCTCTCTCTCCATTCTCTCCACCCTGTGCATAATTTTATCAACCTGTATCACACACACACACACAAACACACTTATCTTATTTCTAAACTTTACAGCTACTGCCTTTCCTGTTTCTCCTCCTAGGCTGAAAGAGTTTACCAGGGAGCAGTTTAATTTTAAGCCGTATCTCTGGATAAATTGGTGCTGATGGCACTTGGTGTAAATTAGGATAGTTCTGAAATAATGCCGAGAGAACAGGCACTTGACATTTTCATGCTTGCTAGGCAGCAGTGCTTCAGTTACACAGGTATAAAAAATAACAGGAGAGAGGCTAATGGCTCTGAGTTTTTGAAGTGAAAAACTGTAATGGTATCAGCCAGTTGTTAATTACAGGTTCCCCAGGTTCTGATCTTCCTGTCTTCCTAGTTCCATCACTCTAAATGTATACAGACATCAGAAACCAATTTTATTGATTCCTACTGATAAAGGTTTTTTTTTTTTAAAGTTGCAAGGAAGAAAAAGTCTAACGACTTTTACGAGAGGGATCTGTTAGCTTGATTAAAAAGTGGAAAGCTGTCATCTGTACAGCTAAGAGACGATCAGAGAGAAGCAAAGTAAGAAAAATGTTTAAATGAGCTAAAATAAAACCGGAAAAGACGTTCCCGTTTTGATAGTGCCCACTAGGGAAAGCAATATAGTTCAATGGGCCGCAACGTCACTTTCTGCTGGAAGCTTCCAGTTACCGGATTTAATAACATCCAAACACATGCCTAGTTTTAGTTTATATGACATAAATATCTAATTCAGCTTTCCAAGGCTGAAAGGGCCACGGGGTGGGCTTATAAGAAAAGAGAGAGTGTGTAACAGACTTCTCTCTGTGCTACATCTCTGAAGATGCCAGCCACAAATGCAGGTGAAACGTTAGGAGCAAGATCTACCAGACCACGGCCACACAGCCCGGAAAACCCACCACAAGCAATTGAATCCGGCCGTGAAAGCCTCTGACAATACTTTATAAGAAAAGCCTCTGACAATACGTTATAAGAAAAGTTCCTGTATTCATGCTTTGCACACAGAATTCTACTCCCCCCCCTCCCCCCCGGTCCACTTCTTCAACCATCATTTCAGAAATGTTGTGTAAATTGGACTTCGGTTGAAAGTCATTCTGAGTTTTCAAAGGGATAAGTGAATGGAAAATCGGCTATGATGAGTGTGGAATCTTGGATAGAAAAGAAGGTGCCGAGCAGTTCTCTCCCCCCATTTCCCATCTTGCTTGTTAGCCTACGACGATTGAGCCGGGGAGCTTTTTTAACACTCTGGGGTCGTCTGAGGATACGGATGCAGGGATCGTTGAAGAGAGCTCGGCGAAGATTACTGCTCAGTATTCAGCAGCCGTTTTTAAGAGAGCAAACAGGAATCTCGAGTGCATTCAATAAGAACGAGGAGACAATGATGCTCTCCCAGATCATAGATGTCCTAATGCAGTTCCCATCTTTATGCTCACCTCAACGCAGGGGGAAGGTTGAAAGGAAGCTATAACAGATATGAAAGAGATTTTTTTTAAAAGGAAGTGTGCTACTGTTATAATGGACCACAGTTTTAACAAAGATAAGGGTTGCATTTACTGTTATAGCCGGAGAGTGTGATTGAGGTGGTACAGTAAAGGTTGCTGCCTGTAACTACGGTGGCTGCCACAAAGAGGCTCAGCTATTTTGTGCCAACATACAAGTGTGGCTTCTTCCCAGAAGGGCAGGCTGCCTGTGCTCCAATGTGCCAAGTCTCACGGAGAACCACAGTTGCTGGATAAGAACATAAGAACTAGCCTGCTGGATCAGACCAGAGTCCATCTAGCTCAGCTCTTCTACTCGCAGGGGTCCACCAGGTGCCTTTGGGAGCTCCCATGCAGGAGGTGAAAGCAATGGCCTTCTGCTGCTGCTGCTGCCGCCGAGCACCTGGTCTTCTCAGGCATTTGCAATCTCAGATCAAGGAGGATCAAGATTGGTAGCCATATTTGGGTGCTGTGTGGTTTCCGGGCTGTATGGCCGTGTTCTAGCAGCATTCTCTCCTGACGTTTCACCTGCATCTGTGGCTGGCATCTTCAGAGGATGCAGTGTTGGAAAGCAAATTGGGTATATATCTGTTGGGAGTGTCCAGGGTGGGTGGAGAAACATAGTCTGTGAGTAACAAAGAAGGCAACCAGGTCAATAGTTGAGGGCATCTGACCTGGTTATTGACCTGGTTGCCTTCTTTGTTACTCACAGACTATGTTTCTCCACCCACCTAGTCAACTGTATACTCCCTTGCTTTCAACGAATCCTCTGAAATACCAGCCACGAATGGCAACGTCGGGAAAATGACTGCCATGAAGCGCTCCTTGAGAAAACTCTACAGCACCCCAGTGATTCCGGCCGTGAAAGCCTTCAACAATACATTGGTAGCCATAGATCGACTTCTCCTCCATAAATCTGTCCAAGCCCCTTTTAAAGCTAAAGGGTAAGAGTCCCAGTGCAGGTCTAATAGCCAGGCATTCTGTAGTACTCCTAGCACAATACATATCCCATGGAAGAGATGGCGAACAATCCAAGGGGCTAGTAGTGCTTATTTTGCGGTTCTGTCCTGTGACCACAGAGCTATGTGTTGGCAGCGTAGGCAGGAGGAAGTGCACACTGATCTGATGCTCTTTTAAGTTAGCCCTCGTGTTGCATTTCAAACCAACGAGTAAAATATTTATCACAGAGTTTACAAATGATGTTGTGGTGGAGTTTGCCTGTCACTGCTGGACCCCTCTCTTTTGCAGATGAATATTCCTGTAATATGTGCAATGTTTAGAACTATCTCATCTCTTTCCAAACCCCTGTTTTGAACTGTAGCATAAACATTTTTTTAAGTTTCTTTCCCTTAATGTCATAAATTATATCCGTAACCGTAAAGTAGATGCAGAAACTTCTTACCAGGCCCTGGTTCTCATGAAATCCACATGCACAAAGGTCTGGTGGCGCCGGCTGTTGTGGGTTTTCCAAGCAGTGTGACCGTGGCCTGGTAGTTTCGGCTCTTAACTTTCTGTCCGTATTTTTAGAGGCACGTCCCTGTAAGACATGTGTCTCTCCACGGCACCGTGCCACAGAGAGCAACACATCTTACTGTGACATGAATCTGAAGATGCCAGCCATAGAATTAGGGAAAACATTATGAGCTAAAACTACCAGACCACGTCCATACAGCCCAGAAAACGGTGCATTGATTCCGACTGTAAAAGTCCTTGACAGTGCATAGGTTGGTTGTGCATTTCTGCATCAACAGAATCTTGACAAGTTGATCTATTGTGTTTCACCAACCAAGGGTTTTGTTTATTAAAATCCCCCTGTCTTTCTCTCTCACCAAGAGTGCAAGGCTGCTTATGTGTAAGACCCACAAATGTTTTGTGCATATGTCCTTCTGTAAGGCGACCGTGGTTCCAAGTTTTGATTAGTTTTTGCTGCTCTTCTTAGCAGTGTTTCCCAGTTTTTATGAAACATGGCATCCAAGCATACTGTTCTTGAGCATAAGATGAAGGTGTCTTTTCCCCCTCTCTTCTAGTTCTCCAAATCCAAAATGTGCAGCGTGTCCAGAGACAATAGCAAAAGAGAAGGTAACTGTTTTTCCCACTCTCCCAGTTATTTCTGTGCATGTTGAGGTGTGTCAATAATTCTCTGTAACTGTTTTGCTTTGCAAGCCCATTTCGTTCTCAATCTCAGTTGTCTTTGATCCATCTATCTCTACCTTTCTTGGAGTGGCAGCCCAATCCAGACCCCTGGGGTGACCAAGGATGGCACTGCCATGTCGCCACCCCACTGCCTCCAGGGTAATTTTTGGCAGTGTAGGGAGGCAAAACACCAAAAAAATCCTCCCTGCCACCAAAAAGCCCTCCATTGGGCTCAGTGGGCTTACGGGTGGTGTAAGGCAATGCCCCAGGTACAGCGTCCCAGGAGGTGAAGCTGAGGTGGAAGGTGATTAAGCCACACCTCCAAAATGCCCCCAGCCAGACTGACACAGGGTCCTGCATGGATGGGACTGGGAAACAGCGGCCACTTCTGGGTCCGGGCGCTACAGAACCGCCTGGCTCTTGGGGCCCATGTGTCTGGACCCTCTGCCAGCTCATTTGTCCCTTGTGCCGGCTCCAAAGGTGTGTCTCCCCCCCCCCCCCCGGATTGGGCTCTTAATGGCTTTGTATGAGTATAGTACCTTCCTGAATCGACTCGTTTCAAGGGTTGCTTGAAGTAGAGCACAGGTGTCAAACTCGCGGCCCTCCAGATGTCATGGACTACAGTTCCCACCATCCCCTGCCAGCATGATGCTGGCAGGGGATGTCAAGAGCACTAATGATCCGTTCCATCTCAGTATACAATTTGGCCTGCTCACAGTAGAGGGTTTAAAAATAAATAATGGATCCACAGAACAAGTGGAAGGAAGCTCCACTCGTGCAAGAGGTAGGTGTTTTTTGGGGGAGAGGGAAATTCTCAAATTCTCTGCCTACCTGCTGAAAAAAACCTCGTATGAAATATATAGTGGAATGAATGAAAAATACTTTTTGAGGCGAGTTTAGTCTTCCAAAATGCTTATTATGAAGCTTTTTTAAAAATGTAAGATGATCTACAGCATTATAGATAATGATAATTCCTGTGTCCAGTGTACAAAATTATACAGTATCAGTTTCCAGATGTGTTGTTAAAAATGTGACCTTTCCCACAATGAATGAACTGGTTCTCACCTTCAAAATAGTGGCAGTGGCCAAATGAGTCCCTGGTTGTGCCCATGGTGGCTGGAGAGGTCTCATCATATCCTGCCTTCCCACCCGGCACACATTTGCAGACAGCATCGGGTTGTGGTGGGAAGGCACTGGTGGTAAGATCAACAGCCCACCCCCTCAGCCTTCTTCTGTTTGTGAAAGTACACTCAGTGGAAGGAAGGGCGTGATGGAAGACTTCCTTGTGTATGCCCTTGGGAGCCCTTTCTGCTCACACTCACCATTTTGAAGGGGAGTGCCAATCACGCACGGAACATGAGTTGGGTTGAGGTTTCCAACCCAATTCACATTCCTCTTCTAATCAGACCTTCGATTGTGATAGAAAGTTGTCCCCCGCCCCAACCCACGTCTTGTCTCCTTGCAGCTGCTGTTACAATGCCAGTAAACCCAGAGGTTCCATTTACCTCTTATAGCCAGTAGCCACTGATGCACCTTCTTTTCCATGGATCTGTATGTTTCTCTTCTAGGAAAGAGGGATCAAATTCTGGCTATTGTGGAAGTCAATTGCTAGGTGGCATCACTTTCTGAGAGGGAAAAGAAATCACTAGAGTGCTTGGCCTCTCCAGAGCCAGTTGGAAGCCTTGGAAGTGATGATAGTATCATTTTTGGTGCCTAAATGTGTGACTCAGAACTTAGCTGCTGTTCTCTTCATCATCTGGTCCTTATGTTCCTTCCTTCCTTCCTTTTGTTCCCTGTTCTTTAGCTGATCCTGGTGGCTTCATTGCATCACACTGTCCCTGCACATCGGTGCTCTTATTAAACTTCCCTGCTCCCTAGCTGCTCACAGCAGATTTTCATTACTCTATGTAAGGTTTTATGATGAAATGAAAATAATCTTATATCCTATGGGATTTCTGCACCGAGCCTGTTGTGAGTCATTAGGAACCTTCCTAGATCTGAACCAAGGTGGAGTGATGTAGCATAGTAGTTAAAATGTTGGACTAGAATCTTGAATGCCTCGGTCGTGTGTGGCTTCCTTGAATACAGAGTACCCGTTTAGCTATCATGACTCATAGCTATTGATGAACCTGTTCTCCATAAATGTTTCTAACCACCTTTATAAAATAAACATGACATTGTGAAGATCTTCTGTGATCATGTTTCAGTTTGAGAATTCGCATGGGGGAGAGACCCCATAAATGCTTGTAGGGCAAACAGGAGATGAAATCTCGCCTCCAATAAGTACTTATTAGATGGCCGGAGGCAATATGTTCTCTGTCAACATCCATTCCATAATAAGAGTGAGTTCTCATTAAGGGCCTTGTAATTTTTTAAAGGACTGTATTATGTTCTGCGAGAGGCCCTCGACTCAGAGTGGTATGTTGCAGTATTGCAGTCAAAGTTCTGCTCATGACCTGAGTTCATTCCTGAGAGAAGTCGGTCTCAGGTAGCCGACTGAAGGTGGACTCAACCTTTCATCCTTCTGAGATCAGTAAAACGAGTACCCGGTTTGTTGGAGGTAGAGTGTAGAAGGCTGGGGCAAACCACCCTATAAACAGAGGTGGGATCCAACCAGTTCTCACCACTTCTCTAGAAGTGGTTACTAATTTTTTCTGAGTGCCGAGAAGGGGTTACTAAAGCAACCTCCCTGCCCAATAGGGACTGGAGGTGCGTGTGTGTGGCGGCGCCACAGTTTGAATCCCACCACCATCGGAACCTGTTATTAACATTTTTGGATCCCACCACTGCCCATAAACATAGTCTGCCTAGTAAACATTGCGATGTGACATCTCCCCATAGATCAGTGCATGCCTGTTAACTTCCTTTAGCTATTAACTTTCAGCAATGATAATGGTGTAGTCATTTGTATACTTAGAAGATGAAGAGGAAGAGTTTGGATTTATACCCCATTTTTCCCCCCTGTAAGGAGTCTCAAAGTAGTTTACATGCTCCTTCCCTTCCTCTCTCCATAACAGACACCTTGTGAGGTAGGTGGGGCTGAGAGAGTTCTGAGAGAACTGTGACTAGCCCTAGATCATCCACCCACTTCATGTGTAGCGAAACAATGCCAGTTTAGCAGGTAGGAGTCTGCTGCTCATGTGGAGGAATGGGGAATCAAACCAGGCTCTCCAGATTAGAGTCCACTGCTCCTAACCTCTACACCAGCCATTCTCAACCAGGGTTCCCTGGTACCCTGGGGTGCCATGAGCATGTCCCAGGGGTACCGCGGCAACACTACCGCCCCCCCCCCCTCATTTTTGTGGTGTCTCCCACCGGCGACAGCAAGGACATGGAGCTGGCCCATGGGGCAGGGCCTGCCACAAGGTCAGCAGCCACCACCCCCCCGTGCTACCCTTCACCCTGGGAAGGTGGGGGGTTAATGGCAAGAAAGCAAGAGGGCTCAATGGGAGGGGAAGGTGGAGGAGGTGGCGGCAGAATTACCACTGAGGATATGAAGAGTGAGGTCAAGGGTACCCTGACCTCGAAAAGGTTGGGAAACACTGCTCTACACCATAGGTGTCAAACTCGTGGCCCTCCAGATGTTATGGACTACAGTTCCCATCAGCCCCTGCCAGCATGATGCTGTCAGGGGATTATGGGAACTGTAATCCGCTACTTTATCTGGAGAGAATCCCAATTGTTCTGACACCAATAACTCAACACCATGCTGACCCACAAACTCATATGCATCCTGTGAAGGTTGATGGTAGACATCAACCAGCTGTAAGCAGTTTATTCTATTTCACATTGCTGGGACCGTCTTGGCTCTGTGATGCCCAGAGAGCTGTGGGCAATTTCGAACCATCTTGCAGGTGGATATATTCTGTGATCACCAGTTCCTAGGAATGGGTGAGGCAGTGTATCGAAGAGCAAACCAGTCTGCAATTACCGGTAGTTAACACTCAGTGCTTGTTGGTGAGGAAGGAGAATATGGCTCAGATGTGAAAAATGTTGTGATAATGATACAAACGATGGATATACAAGCCATTGTGTCATGTGCTGCTGAAGATTTCAGGGGCATATTCATCATCATCATCATCATTCCTAGCTGGTTTGATCTATAGGCCTTCTTTATGGCTGTCCTTTTGCAAGGGCCAATATGGTATCATCCATGAGTTTTTGAGGCAGGAAATTTCTTGCTTGTGAAGTGGGATGGCAAACTGCATTTTCCCCATTGGATTTCTGAGGACATCAATGGAGAAATTATGGCTTTGTTCCTCTCGCTTCGTGAAAAGGACATGATGCCTGAGCGAGTCACCTTGTACATTTTATACTGCTGAAAAACAATGGAAATAATTTAGGCAGGCCAGCGAATGTTGAAAACATGCGCACCCACAGATCGTCGGATTTGTGTCCACGGTGCATGATACAAATAATTTTTTCTGCCTTCGCAAGGGACACTGGCCCTCACGATAGTGCAGTCTTGCTGTGTATGCAGAAATCAAGAGGCTTTTGTGTTGTTGATTTATAGCCCGTCAACCTGCGGTGACTACAGCAGCAACTGCTCAAAAAACGGAGTTAGCTAATATTGTTCTTCAAACAGTTTTGTCCTTATTTCATGTGAATTTGTGTATAGAACTCTTCAAGGAGCAGCCAATTTTGGGCGAGCCATTCATGCGGCTGAATGGAGTACGGTTGCGTTGGCATTCAAGGCTTAAACTATTGCCATAACCACCTGTTCTTCAATGTGTCTTCTTCTAGGTGTTTAAGGATAATTGCTGTAGGAGGGAACTTCTTGCTCTTCAGATATATTGCAGAAATGAAAACAAAGGCTGCCGAGAACAATTGGCCCTGGGACAGTTGCTAGTAAGTAGTGGGACATTCATTTGAATACTTTTAATACTGTTTTTTTCCTGCACTCAAAACAGTTTGGTGGAGTGGAAAGTACCATCACAGTCAATTTATAGGGTTTTTAAGGCATGAAATGTAGTTTGCCATGGCCTACTTCTTTGTTGCAACCCCTGGACTTCTTTGGTAGTCTTTCATTTGAGCGCCAATCATGGTTGATCCTGCTTAGCTTCCAAGCTCTGGCAAGGTCGGGCTAGCTTGGGCCATCCTGGTCAGGACCAAAACAACTTACAAAACTTTTTTTTAAAAAATCCTAATACAACAACGAAGCAAGATCTGCCACTTGATGGAGCCGAGAGGTGGATGAAGTCTGGCCTTGGTGGAATAGACTTCCAAGATTACCGAATGACCTGATCTCATCCAATTTGATTCCACAGAACATTTTTCTCCCAGTGATGGCCGGTGTGAGAGGTAGAACACAATAATGTAGTCCAGCAATATGGGAGCCAATTAGAGTAGAGCTCTGGGTTAGCCAGTAAGAGCTGTGTACTGGAAAAAGTTAAGATCTGACAGGGGAAGGTTGGCTCAGGAGTTCGGTTTTGAGAACTGGGAGTCATAAATACATTATAAAATCCTTACGTTTGTTGGGAAAGAGCAGAGAACTTTGTATCACATCTGTGATGGGGGTTTTATGCCGTCCAGACCTGGGCTGGCTCTTGTAACCAGAGCGCGCAGGGAGAGGCAGTTTTAGCTCCCAGTGGTGGCGAACCTATGGCACGGGTGCTAGAGGTGGCGCTCAGAGCCCTCTCTGTGGGCACGCACAAACAGAGTGTCTCCTCCCACACATCTAGGCTGGCCTGGGCCACTGGGCTATTTTTGGCCCCCTCCCACACATCCAGGCTGGCCACTGGGCCACCTAAGACCTGTTTTTGGGGAAGCAGTGTAGGTAACCCTGTTAAGTGCTGTTAAACCCCACTGGTTTTCATGCGAAGAACTAAAGCGCGATCCTTTACCTGGGAGTAAGCTCGGTTGCTGGTAATGGGGCTTGCTTCTGAGTAAACCCTCCTAGGGTCGTGATTCACCCGTTAGAAGAGATGCACGGTTGCTTCAAAGCAAAGCCACCAACTACCACCAAGCTTACTCCCGAGTAACGCACGCCTTGGAGCCAACCATTTTTTCTAAACTAAAACCTCAGCATTCAGGTTAAATTGCCGTGTCGGCACTTCACAATAGATAAGTGGGTTTTGGGTTGCAATTTGGGCACTCGGTCTCGAAAAGGTTCGCCATCGCTGCTCTATCCTGTTCTTGCATCCTCAAACCACCCTGAGGAGCTTCAGTCATACATGTGATACAAACAGGAGGACTGAAGATGATTTGAAGCTACAAGTGAGAGAATGAAGGGTTAGATTAAGAGAAGTGTGAGTTAAAAGATCTGAGAAGATAGCAAATTTTCAGTTGTTTCCCTGTGTGAAGGTAACTGTTAACAGTAGAATATGCTGGGCATAGCGTGGCTATGTTTCCACTGAGGCCCAATTTCCGTCCCCTGAAACCTTTTAAAATTCTTGCTGAAACCATGGTCCAGTGTCAGGACAGTTAAGAAATCCCATGGGGTGTCTAGCTCCCAAGAAATGCATCACAATCTGGTAGTTCATTCTGAAAAACACACAAAGCAAGGTAAAGTCTAATGCTTATCTCAGAGTTGCGGGATGTTTCATTTTACAGAATATGGGCCCAAGGAAAACAGGCGGGTTTGTAACATTTAAATATTGCTCTCTAATTCTCTTCTGCAAAGAATGTAGGAAAATAATTTTTTGTTTGAATTGCAGTTATGTGCAAAACAAGGACAGAGTGAAAAAAATATCCTTGTGTCAAATTCTCCCCCTCTTCCCTATGCTTGTCACTTACACCCAATTATGCTATTAAGATGTGAATTCTCATGCGCAGGAACTTAAGTAGACTTCTAGGGCATAATATTTTGCACAGTGAGGGCTTTTAAAAATGCTTAGCGAGAGTTAACGGGCGAAAGGATGTCAGCAATCTGCAATATCTTTTTCAGAACCATCTAAGAAATGATTGTCTTTTTGAAGAACTTCCATGTCCTCGTGTTGACTGTAAAGAGAAAATCCTGAGGAAAGACTTGCCCAGTCATGCAGAAAAGACCTGTAAATACCGGGAAATGACATGTAAATATTGTAAAAGCCAAGTTCCAATGATTATGATACAGGTGAGTATTTTCCAATAACTACTTAGAAAAAAAAAGCCCCACAGTAAAACTTTAAAAAAGTTTAAATCACGCATTTTATTTATTTATTTATTTATTTGATTTATAAACCGCCCCATCCCCTAGGGGCTATGTAAAGGTCTTTTGCATAAACTGAATGATCCAATTTTTCCTTAAAGTCCAATCCTGAAGTTTCCCCCCCCCAAAAAGTTAATGCCATGTCTCTGAAGGACCTGCGTGAGGTTGCTTAGAATGTAACACATAATTAAAGCATAAAACACAAAGAACCAGCGTAGTGTAGTGTTTAAGAGTGGTGGACTCTCATCTGGAGAAATGGGTTTGATTCCCCCACTCCTCCACAGGAGTGGCAAACTCTAATCTGGTGAACCAGTTTTTGTTTCCCTTCTCCTACACATAAAACCTGCTGAGTCAAAGTTCTCTCAGAACTCTCAGGTGTCAATTGTGGGAAGAGGAAAGAAAGAAGATTGTAAGCCACTTGAGACTCCTTAGGGTTGAAAAAAGTAGGGTATAAATCCAAACTCCTCCTCCTCCTCCTTTTTCATCTTCATCCTCATTGCCTTTTTTGTAACTGTCCTGTCAATTCACTGGTCAAATATTATTAATTGACTGGTCAGTTTGGCCACCTACTGTGTGATCATTGTCACATATATGCCATGAAGTCAAATATGGGTGTGGATCATGGCAGATTATCTTTTTGTTTCATTGTGATGTCATTTATTATCAGTCCCTAACCCTGCAGTAGTCTGGGTCAGATTCAGCAGTAAAGCAATGCTCCTCCTGTTGGCCACCAGCTATAACTGCAGGTATCTCGAAGCCAAAAAAAAAGTCCATATCCACAACTGCCTGTAGAAACCGACATTTATTTTTAAATGTTGCTGTTACCAGAGGCGTAGCTGGACCAGAGTGCGCACTGGGCGCACTCTGGCTTTTTCACTCCCCTCCCCCCGCGGCGCCCCCCCCCACACACTTACTTTAGCAAACCGAGCAGGCTGGAGAACAGGCCTGCCTGTGTGGGAACTACATTTCCTAGGAGACCCTAGGAAATGTAGTTCCCACCAGAACAGACAGGCCTGTTCTCTAACCTGCTCAGTTTGCTAAAGTAAGTATGTGGGGGGGGGGGGGGGGCGAGGGGAATTTTCCGCCTCCCACGGGACCCAAAACCGTGCGCCTAGTGCATGCCCCCTCCCCCCCGGTAGCTCCGCCACTGGCTGTTACTGCTTTGTTTTGGTTTGAATTTTGGTTTGAAAAATATCCTCTTGACCCACAGTAAAATACAATGGGAAGAACCATTTAGCGAATCGTTAATGTTGGAAACACTGCTTGATGTTGTATTGTCAAAGGCCTTTATGGCCAGAATCACTGGGGTGTTGTGTGGTTTCCGGGTTGTATGGCTGTGCTCTAGAAGCATTTTCTCCTGACGTTTCACCGGCATCTGTGGCTGGCATCTTCAGAGGAAACGTCAGGAGAAAATGCTACTAGAACACAACCATACAGCCCAGGAACCACACAACACCACTGCTTGATGTTGTTACAATTTACAGTTTTCAGAAACTGAAATGATTGCTTCATACCGTGTTTCCCCGAAAATAAGACAGGGTCTTATATTAATTTTTGCTCCAAAAGATGCATTAGGGCTTATTTTCAGGAGATGTCTTTTTTTTCTCCACGATTTTGCATCCCCCACATAACCAGATCAGCTGCGCCGGGGAATCTGTAACTAGGGCTTATTTTTGGAGTAGGGCTTATATTTCAAGCATCCTCCAAAAATCCCAAAAAAATCATGCTAGGGCTTATTTTCGAGAAACAGGGTAGTAATAGTTAATTTTTTCTTGAAGTTTAATTATCAAACTTATTAGTGATTAAGATGTCTTTTTGATTCTAATAAAGTAAATACTTGATGAGCTAACTTCATCAAACCTTTTGTTAGAACCAGTCCTAAACAGATCCCCAGTTCTTATCCTTTTGTTCAGTTGGAGGTCTTTCCACTTTTACAAAACAATTAAGCAGATGAAATTAAAGATGAGTTCTACCGCTAATGAAAGAAAATTGACTTATTGCTTGAAAGCCCACTCTTTTAATCACAAGACGATTTAGCAATATTTTACTATAATGACAGATCAGGCTGCTTTTTTGCAACTCTCAAAGTAAAAATGAAAGCAAACTTTGTCTCTGGCTGTACAGAGTGGGGTGGGAGTGGGGAATCAAAGCGATGCAAATATCAGCTTTATAAACCTCCTTTGTTCTAGCGTAGCTCAAGGGTTCCTAGACTCCGCATGCCCTACAGGGTAGGAAATCCCCTTTGTGGCTGATGTGAGCGGATTTTCAATTCAAGGAATAGGAAGTCGGTTTTTCTAGAGCAGATCTCTTCTTAACCATTCTCATTTTATCATCTTTTTGTTTTTAAACAAGCATAAAACAAATACCCATACCAGCTACCTAGTCTTCTTTTGCAAGGAAGTAAAACCACAGGTGTTTGAGAAGTAGTCATGTAGAGATTTGTTCATTTTTCTGTCAAGTTGCAGCTGGACATGGCCTACCCACCCTAGTGGGGGGAGGGGAGGGGTGGCATGCAAGGGAGAGTGGGAGGGGCTCGGCATCTGGACATGGCCCACCCACCCTAGCGGAGGGAGGGAGGGAGAGGGAAGGGTGGCATGCAAGGGAAGGGGAGGGAGGGAGGGGTGGCATGCAAGGGAGGGGAGGGAGGTGACCTCACGGGGTTTTCAGGGCAAGAGGTGGTTTGCCATTGCCTGCTTCTGCCTAGCAACCCTGGACTTCCTTGGTGGTCTCCTGTCACTATATTAACCAAGGCCAACTCTGTTTAGCTTCCATGAACTAGCTTGGGATATCCAGGTCAGAGCAGAGGTTGTTTACCAAGTATAAAATGTAATTTATAGGCAATTAAAAAAACCCCTTCTAGTACTTTAAGCAACTGTACTTTTTTTAAAAAATGTAGCGGGGTGTTTTTTGGGGGGGTAATCCAAGATCTCTGGTATCCTGGATAGAGTAATTGGTTGTTGAGACTTAAATCCACCGCTATTCAGAGAAGATAAATCTCAGCTAAATGGCTCAGTGGTCTGATTTGTTATAAGGCAATTTCATACATTTAAGGCTTCAATCCTACGCACACTTGCCATTAAATCCTAAAAGCCTGATCTGAAAATGACTGTAAAAACTGGCTGCTTGCCTCATACCATGAAGTCCTTGAAGGCATAGAGCAACACGTTCAGTTGCCTTCAAACGCATTTGCCAGGATGGAAAATATGTCCACCATTGGCAAGCTGGGAAGTGCTTTTGTGGAATAGGGGTTTTATTCTTTGAGAGAGGGGCCCTTTCTGCACAGCACAAATAAAACATCTCGCAGACATTTGAAAAAGATCTGTTTTGGCTTTGGTTTTTTTGCCCACTTAGCATGGACAAATAAAGTGTTGGCTGGGAAATGCTTTATTTTCCTTGCCTCCTCCCCCCCCCCCCACTCTCACTTTTGGTTTCTCCACAGCTCAGGCCTGCCATTTTCTTCCCTCTTCAGGAGGCTCCGGGCTGCCGCCATTTTCAGAATCATATGGCTACAGCACCGAGCTTCCTGAAGAGGGAAGAAAATGGCAGGCGCGAGCTGTGGAGAAACCAAAAGTTAGAACTGTTTAAACTCAGGCTGGAAAAATAAAATGTTTCTTGTGCTGCACAGCCAAGAGAAAATGACTTGACCCTGTTTTGTGGGGAAAGAATCACTAATTTAGCATCTTCTGAAAAACCTGGGTTGAGCAGAAATTAAACGTCCGGAAGTCGTGTTGGGTTAGGGTATACAGGCAATTTCATACAGCTATACAGAGTTCTTCCCCAAAGCACTGTTTTCCTGTCCTCAAGACGTTGTATTTGTGCTGTGCAGAAAGAGCCAGGTTGCTAGGTTGTGAGTGCATCTTCTTTAAGGATTACAACAAGCCTTTATTTGTTCTTCCTCACATTCAAGGTACTTAGCTGTATGTCTCCATTTAAAAAGTACTGTTTTTTGTTGTGAGAAAATTACTCTAGACTTTCCAACATGGGATGTAATTTCTGGCTCTTTTTCTTCTAGAAACATGAAGATGCCGACTGTCCTTGTGTTATGGTTACGTGTCCTCATAAATGTAGTGTTTCCGCACTTCTGAGAAAAGAGGTAAGAGAGCATATTGTGGAATCATGCATAGTGTAGAATAGTCTTCTTTGTAATTTTGTGCAAGAAATTTACCAGATGTACCTCCACTGTATTTTAAAAAACCCTCAAAACATATTCCTACTAAAATCAACTTTAAATGCATTTCTAGATTCCTTGGAAGTTGTATTTCAGACTTCAGACTTCTTCAAAAAGTTCCTGCATTTTCTCTTCTGAAATTAGTAAATGCTGAATTTGCAATGCTTATTGCAGGTATCAGTAAAGAATTTACAGGCACCATTTGATTTTTTTTTGGCAATATTTAGCTAGCATTGGTTGTTTTTAAAACATAGGTGACTAGTGTTGTACATTGGCACATCTTCTGAAACACATTGTTACATTTTGTCAAGGAATATACAAAACGAATGCAAATCTAATTCCTGCCTGTTAATTCTCCCCATCCACTCATTACCCACTACCATTTGTTCTTGTTTGTCACTCAGTGACATCCGAAACTGGAAGAAACTCTGGGGGTAGGAAAGGGGACTTGGGAGTAAATTGGTGGGGGCAAAGAAAGTATCCCACTCAGCAATATTCTGGTGCAGTCCCCCCTCCCCCACACCGTTACTGTAAACTAAAGTTATCTATTTTGTTTGTATATCCAAGTTTATTGGTACTAATTAGGAAATGCTTACAGTTATTATTATAATATGAAACATCATATTTGGGTTTCCAAATAGGATTCATATCTAGATGAGTTAACCTTGTTGCAATCTTTTGTTTATAATGTTCTGCTGATTTGTTTAGAACCAGATCCAGGAAGAGACTGACTAGGCAGTTTTGAAATGTGTAAGAGAGTCCTTCAGGGATAGAATTTTATTTATGTAAACAGGCTATTCATTAGGCACAGTCTTCAAAAACGTTTGACGCTGCTTAATGAAATCAGCATTTTAAAAAAAGCATTCCCAAAAATATAATTGGTAAAATTATAAATCTGCAAGATAAGAGATACAGTGTTCACTGTTCAGCACAAGGTCATCAATAATATTTTGGAAGCCTAAAAATAACAATGGTCTTCAAAAGCAGCACCACACAGCAGCGTAACCTAGAAATTATCCCTGCACAGTGGCCAGGTTTTGCTTCCAAATGAAGTTAGAGACAGCACCTGCCATCGAGGAGACCTGGGTGTCCATCTGTAGGCATGGATCTAGTAGCACTTCCAAGCTTCTTTAGAAGCTGTGCAAAGTCACCTAGAGCTGGCCAGCTCCTTAACTCCTGATCAGCTGTATTTTCAAGCAACAGCCAATCAGTCATAAACTCAACTGAGCTTCTGTTTATTGCCCCTCATCCAATCCATTGCCAACTCCAGACATATCTTCAGAATACTTGTTGATTTACCTAACACAGGTGACAGTCTTGGATGTCATCAGCATTCTACTGATGGAACTTCACCTAGTCAACATTTTCCAGCAGTTTCATGCAGATGTTAAACAGTCTGCTGACAGGAAAAGAGCCTCATGTGACTGTAGAACATAAATGCCATGGAGTCAAAAATCTGTTCCCCAGTATCACCTTCTGGAACCAGTCAGCCAGATTGGACCAGCTCTGGTGGCCCTGATACCTTGTCCAGGTGGTCTGGAAAGGATACCATAGTCACTGGTTTCAAACATTGCCAAGAGGTCCAGGTAACTCAACAGGTTGTACGTTCCCCTTTTATTTCCTGGAGACGGCCATTTATCAGAACAAGATGAGTTCCAAAATAGGTTGGAAGTCAGGTTGTAATGGGTCCAAATAATTTGTTCCATCTAAGAATGACTAATATTTGCTATTAATATTATTATTGACTAATATATTAATAAGCAGTGATAGTGTATGTAATGTTTCTCCAAACTGAGGTACACACCCATTTTGGGGATCATGGGACCAAAAATGTCTCATACCCTTTTTAACAAGAAGAACTAAGTAGAATTGTAACTTCATCTGCCACAGGATGGACCATCTTTGTTTTACAATGCTCCACAGGAGTCTTAGTACCTACTTAAAAGAACTGGGTAGGCACTAGGACCCAAGCAGAGCATTCTAAAACAAAGACTGTCCAGCACATGGCAGATAAAGTTACAATTCTACTTAGTTTTTTTTGTTGAAAAAGGTATAGATGGATAATCTCTATGAACTTTCACATCATTAAGTGTGGGTCATAATCCCATGACTGTTCTTGAAAAACAGGAAGGTTCTGGGTTACAGTATGACCATCATAGGTGTCAAACTCACGGCCCTCCAGATGTTATGGACTACAGTTCCCATCATCCCCTGCCAGCATCAGATGGGAACTGTAGTTCATAACATCTGGAGGGCCATGAGTTCATAACAGCTGGAGACCTGTGGACCAGATCCTCGTGTCTAGAGTTGAAGTGCTATAGGGAATGGCATGTAGAAGCTATGGAAAGATGTAGCACTGGAAAGTGAGCTTGGTAGTTAAGGAGTATAAAAATTGGCCTTTGATGATATGAGTATGTGAGGGAGAGTGAGTAATGGGAAGGTGATGTGCTCAGTTTAGAAGGAACATCCACAGTTTCATAAAGCTTGACAATGCTTCACCAAAGTGACAACCTGAGCTAAGCTTGTAAGAACTTGATTTATCCTTTTGATAGACAGGTGATTGAAATGTATAGCTTATAAATAGTCAAGCTTGAAGAGACAGATCCTCAAGTCTTTCCAGAAGACCAGGGTGTCTGTTTAACAGTTGAACAAGTTCCCCTGAATCTGAAAAAGAGCGTTGAAAAGCATTCAGAATTCTTTCTTAATTTTTGCACCTTACTGAGTTGGGGGCTTTTTGTGATTTCCATTAACTGCTCCCGCCTTCCCCAAGGCCTCTGGTGTGAGTACCATAGACTGTTTGGGAAAAGGGCTGGCAGGTGTCTTCTCACATTTGGGCTCAAGAGTAGAAGTAGGTAAGAAGGTCTGAATCTTGTCTCAGTGCTCAGAAGAGACTTCTGTTCTTTCTGAATGCCTTTAAACCACAACATGCATGAGAATTCCAAGGAAGGAGTCGTTGGGTGTATTCAGCTGTGAGCTGTGTTGCCAGAGTACCTGGTAAACCAGTAAGCAGATGTATTTCCGCACTCCTACATTCCTGCTGGGTGACCTTGGTCCAGTCAAAGTTCTCTCAGAACTCTCTCAACCCCACCAACCTCGCAAGGTGTCTGTTGTGGGGAGAGGAAGAGAAGGTGTTGTAAGCTGTTTTGAGACTCCTTATAGGAGAGAAAGGTGGGGTATATATCTAAGGTCCTCCTCCTACCTCACAAGGTGCCTGTTGTGTGGAAAGGAATGGAAGGCGATTAAAGGACACATTTAAAGAGTCTCAAAGCAGCTTACAAAGGTAGAGAAAAGTGCGGTATCAAAACCAACCCTTCTTCATCTTGAAAAAAGCATGGCATGATTATTCTATTTCTTTTTCTCTCTTGGAAAGCATTTGTGCGTGTATTTGAAAGAGAGGCTATGTATAGTGTTCAAGCCTCTGAATAGCAGATATTAAAAATGAAACCATGAGAAACAGAAAACGGCACTAATAGAAGAGAACTTCCATTCCCCCCTCCCCCCCCCACATCATTTTTTTCCAATTCCTCCCTTCTATTGTAGATCCTCACTTTGACCCCACTTCTTGGTCCTCCAGATTTCCCCATCATCTCTGTGAATGGGTTGGGAGGCCCAGCACCCTGCAATTGTTTGTCTGTCTGTCTCCTGTAGGGAGATTGTGGAAGGTGGTTGAGAGCAACTTGATCTCTCAAAGGTTCAGACATGCCCTGAAAGATCCTAAAGCATTTTATGGAGTGATAGAGCGGTCACAATTTCTTTTGTTTACTATTTGCCCTCTTCCTTCCTCTTGTCTGTTTAGTTGCTGTCCTATAGCCTAAAGCTAGCTGTATTTCCGGAGGCCCCTTCCGCGCATGCAGAATAATGCACTTTCAATCCACTTTCACAATTGTTTACAAGTGGATTTTACTGTTCTGCACAGCAAAATCCAGCTGCAAAGTGCATTGAAAGTGGATTTGAAGTGCATTGTTCTGCATGTGCGGAAGGGGCTGGAGTGGTGTATACTACTGGTTGTCCCAGAATTTTTTTGCTCCTGAAGTGACCCTTATTTCTATGTGCTGCTTTTGTAACTATCAAACCTGTTATGTTTTATTACAGATTATATGTTTGTTTCATTCAATATTTGTTCTAAGTCTCTGTCCTTCTGTTCTATATTCTTATCACTGAAATTCTGCATGGCACGTTTTGGGGGGGAAATATATATGTTGCTAATTAAAAAGTTTTAAGGGGGAAATGCACATTAATACAGTGGAACTACTATTGAGGGTGGGCAGTTGATGGATAACTCATAATTAATTTGCATTTTGAGAACATAATAATTCATGAGAAATTTAAAAAAAACAAAATGTTGGGGTCCCTTGGATTGAATTGAAACGGACTTTAGAGGTTCCACTGTAAATGTGTCACTTTGTATATTCTACTGGAACATTTCGTGTGATTACATGTGTGTATGTATATCCTCAAAGTACAGCTGGAGGTAATATGAACACATGTTTTTTAAAACCAAAAAGCACACACAAATCACACACAATACAGATGTGTATTGCGTGCCCTATATATATTTTTTGAGACTTTATTGTGCATACGTTTGCCGTCAAAAAAAAAACCTCACCTTTTTTCCCGTTACAGTTGAATGCACATTTGTCAGAATGTATTAATGCCCCAAGTACCTGTAGTTTTAAGCGTTATGGCTGCATTTTTCAGGTCAGTATATATTGATTATATACCTGATGAAAGTCTGCAATAAGAAAGCTTAATATTTTGGTGGCTCTCTGGGCTAATGCCTTTTGTTATCTGTTAAGGGAAATGCATCCAGTTGTTTGAGTGATTAAAAGCTGCCCATTGGATGGGTTTTGCCTACCTTAAAATGTATAATGAGCGCGTATGCGAGAATAATGATGCGTTGGGATTTCGGTATCGGTTTCCTACATAATGAATTTCTCAAATTTTGAAAAGGAGAGGCAATTAGGTTTATTTTTCCCCCCTGTCCCTTCGAGAAAATTGTTGGATGTCACTTTACGCAGTTTTTATGGAACAATTTTTTCCCCATAATGAAAAGTTCCAAACCCTTCTGGTTGTACGCAATAAAATCTGTAAGTCGGCATAACCTCCTAGTTGCTCCTTCGCAGTTTCTGCATTCGTTTTGCTGGAGTGTGCATAGAGGCTACTTGTATATGGTGGTTATTTTCAAGGAAATGAAATATACCAGCACAACTGAGCCATGTAGCATTCTTCATAACTATGGGAGAAGGAGGTTCATTGTCTGACTCCTGGAAAATGAAACTGAAGTCAGTGAGAATGAGCACAGCAGAAAGGAACACAAGGCAACACCGAAGTTTTCTACAAACGGAACAACTACATATTATTCTTTTCCAGCAGGTTTATACCAATGCTCTTAAAAACCCACCCAAAGGTCAGGCTTGTGGTTTGCCTCTTTTGTTGGCTTTGGTTCGTAATCTGTGCAAAGATGAGCCCTTTAAAGGAGCAGCAGTGGCGTAGTGGTTGAGAGCAGGTGTACTCTAATCTGGAGGAACCGGGTTTGATTCTCTGCTCTGCTGCCTGATATGTGGAGGCTTATCTGGGGAATTCAGATTAGCCTGTACATTCCAACACATGCCAGCTGGGTGACCTTGGGCTAGTAGTCACAGTTCTTTTGAGCTCCCTCAGCCCCACCTACCTCACAGGGTGTTTGTTGTGAGGGGGGAAGGGTAAGAAGTTTGTAAGCCTCTTTGAGTCTCCTATAAGAGAGAAAGGGGGGATATAAATCTAACTTTTCTTCTTAAAGCTCTCCAATAAGTTTTGCAGGCTTTTTAAAAAATGAGAGACTCTGTCAGTGATCTCCAAGCCCCTTTCAGAACGTAAGTTCCCATTGTTCACTGCTGGGATGAGAGGAATCCATGGTGGTTAAACTGAGTTGTATTTATGAAGCTGCCATAGATTGGCTTGCAACATTGGTCCCATCTAGCTCAGGCAGGATGCCTGAGTTCTTTCAAGTGGGGATGCCAGGGATAGAACCAGGGGCCTTCAGCATTCAAAGTATGCCCTCTACAACTGAGTCATAAGCAGTGCCGGATTTAGATGAAGAGAGGCGCTAGGCTATTCCACTTGTGAGGCCCCTCCCAATCCCCCACTCTCATGACTAGAGGAAGATGGAAGAGTGTTTTAAACAAAACTGAGTAAAGCCGAGGATGACAGCCGATGTTTAAAATTCCACAATTTCCAAAATCAATACAGAAATCAATGCTAGTATTGAATTATCGGCTTAAGTATTAAGAACATAAGAACATAAGAACTAGCCTGCTGGATCAGACCAGAGTCCATCTAATCCAGCACTCTGCTACTCACAGTGGCACACCAGGTGCCTTTGGGAGCTCATGTGCAGGATGTGAAAGCAATGGCCTTCTGCTGCTGCTGCTCCCGAGCACCTGGTCTGCTAAGGCATTTGCAATCTGAGATCAAGGAGGATCAAGATTGGTAGCCATAGATCGACTTCTCCATAAATCTGTCCAAGCCCTTGTCAAAGCTATCCAGATTAGTGGCCATCACCACCTCCTGTGGCAGCATATTCCAAACACCAATCACACGTTGCGTGAAGAAGTGTTTCCTTTTATTAGTCCTAATTCTTCCCCCCAGCATTTTCAATGAATGCCCCCTGGTTCTAGTATTGTGAGAAAGAGACAAAAAATTCTCTCTGTCAACATTTTCTACCCCATGCATAATTTTGTAGACTTAAATCATATCCCCCCTCAGACGTCTCCTCTCCAAACTGCAGCCTTTCCTCATAAGAAAGGTGCTCCAGTCCCTCAATCATCCTCGTTGCCCTTCTCTGCACTTTTTCTATCTTATGGTCTCGCAAATTATTCTGAAATGGCGTGCAAGGGAAATTTCAGAAGGGTTGTTTAGAGACTACAATACGTTATGACAGCATGTGTAGAAAAGGCCTGTGACCGTGTCAAAAATATTATGCACCTTGGCCAGAGGTCCCCTAGATTTTGAAGCCCTAGGCTTCGGCCTACTAAGCCCATAGGTAAATCTTGCAGTGGCCATAAGGTTGTTCTGTGAAGAGCAGCAGGATAAGCTAGCTGTTTTTCTCTGGGGACCCATGGATATGATGCTGAAACTTTGACGAACTGAAGGCATTCTACATTTTGTACGCAACACACAGTTGCTCTCACTTTTAGAAATAGCTTGTCTTGTAGTTCTGCTTGCTTTTGTCTCATCACCGTCCATTGTTTATGTATCTGTATATGTGTGCTTGTGCGTGTGTCTACCTATCTGTAGATATAACTGAAAACATTGATCAGAACATGTCTGTTGAAGATCATTAGAACACTGATGCAATTTAGGTTAAAATTTAATTTTACAAAAGGTAAATAGTCTAAAAGTTGCGTGAATGAAATGAGTCTTTGTCTTCCATACATATTGCTTACGTTTTGTGTGTAACCATGCGGTAGTTATAGTGATGTGTATAGTTAGTGGTAGGATGGCAAAATTGCTAAATGCTTAAAACTTTAAGCAAAAGTTGTTTGCAGGCTTTCTAGAATGGAAAAAATCCTTCTGCTCACTGTTTAAAGCTGTGCTTCCATTCCCAAGGGTGATTAATTCAATTCCAGTATTTCTGTTGTATTCTGTACACTGGGGGGGGGGGGGGGCTTTGTATAGACATATAATTAATTTCAGAGCAGAGCAGTGTTGGTCTTCAGTAGAAGAACTAGATCTGAGTCCAGTTGCACCTTACAGACCAAAAGATTTTGGCATATGACTTTTCAAAAGCCAAAGATTCCTTCCTCTGATACCTGAACAAGGGAGATTTGACTCTCAAAAGCTTTTACCCCGGAAACCTGGTTGGTTTTCTAAGGTGCTTCTAGATTCAAATCTAGCTAGGCGTTTTGAACACTTTTTGATTCCCTGTACGTTTTAAGGTACAATCCACCAAGTCCTGTTTCTGTGGGATTAGCTCATTAGGTCAAGCAGGGCCTTTGGGGAAAGACATCAGAATAGGTTGCTAGCAGCAGCAGCAGCAGCAGCAGCAGCAAAAACATGGCTGCTGTCCTCTTGCCTTGAGAGAGAAGAATATTTCCATTTTACAGTTCTCTCTCTCACTCATTTCTTTTTTCCACAGGGCAATGACTGAGTGTAGTAGGAAAAACAAATGAATTCATCATGGTACTTTGACATATAATTACTTGCAAATACACTATAGATGATAATCACTTTTTTTCATTTTCAATAAATTTTGTTGCTTTTAAAGGTGGGTTGCAAAGAGCTGGTTGCCTGTCAAGACAAGCCATTCTCCCTCTCTTCTCTTCTCTTCCACAGTGAACTCTGATCCGTGCAACTTCCTTTTAACTTTAAAGAACAATTAACTGTTCAAGGTTACCGGGGAACCAAGAAAAATGCCAGTTCTTTTTAACACATTTTAACACATTTGCCTTGCAAAGTGGGTGTTTTCCCCAAACTCTGAACCTGTTCTGAAGATGTAAAATAGTCCTGCATCTGGTATCCTTGTGATGTTGAGACTGAGGCCTTTCTCAAAAACTCGAGGATGCTGATTTGCAGGCAGAGGCGTAGCTGGACCATACTGCGCCTGGTGCACACTCTGTGTTTTCCGCCCCCTGCCGCCCCCTCCCCCTGGCACCTTGCCCCGCCCCCCACACACTTACCTTAGTGAAACAATGCAGACTGGAGAATCAGCCTGTGATTTTCCGCCTCCCAGGCGCGCGCCCAGTGCAACATGGCCCTCGTCCCCTGGTAGTTCCACCTCTGTTTGCAGGGGATGGAACCACACTAATCGCAATAAGAGAACAATTGTGCTGGGACTCAAGGGCATGGAGAGATTGGGAAAAACAGCAAGATCGGAGAGAATCTTGTAGTAAAGGAGGAGATGTAGTAAAGGAGGAGATGTAGTAAAGGAGGAGAGCTAGGTGAAGTAACTAGTTCTCTCAAGAAATACATGAAAACACTGTGGGAATGTAGGGTTCCTTCCACTGTTTCCAGTACATGGATTTATATGTTCAGGATCCCAAGCTGGTGAAACACACAAGGTTTTGTTACAGGACAGGGTCTGGTGGATTGAGTTTTTGCTGTGTAAAGACGTTTTCCAAAGCGTGTGTTCTTTGATTGGTTAAACAAAGGTTTTGAAACACATTTTTCCCTTATTTGTGTCCATGTACATTAGTTGCCTGCCGAAAAAAATACAGGACGAATTTTCCGCACAACCCTGCCTATTGGAAAGTTCATTGTGTGCCTCTTTTAAAAATATATATATGTAAAAGTGTTCTTATAATAATATGTCTGAAAATGGATAAGCTGCTCAAACTATCACTGTTTTATGGGAGTGGGGTGCTACATTTATGTTGATTTGGTTAAGAAATGATATTGGCTAAAATGCGTACATTCTTTGCCACAGGGAACAAACCAGCAAGTTAAAGCACATGAAGCCACCTCCGCAGTGCAGCATGTAGACTTATTGAAAGAGTGGAGTAATTGTCTAGAAAATAAGGTACCTCTCCTACTCACCTTACCCTTTCTTATCCTATATTACCCTTTCAGTTTGCAAGTGGATTTTGCCATTCCGCACAGCTTCAAAGAGCACTGAAAGCAGTTTGAAAGTGCATTATTCTGCATGTGCAGAATGAGCCTCAGTTCCTCCAGACCCCTTGCACATCCCCGAAAATTTTTTTGCTTCAGGGTTTTAAAATAATATTTTTGTTTATTAATTTAGATGTAACCTTGGAAAAGGCTTTTATTGAATGATTATCTTCCTGAATATCCTTGGCATATGTAATCAGCTAATATACAGGGGATTACCTTTACCTTTTATGATGATTTCCCTCCATTACTCATAAAGAGAAGCACGTATGAAAAATGCTGCATCATTAGAAATGGCATTGAATTTAGGAAAAAAATTTAAGACAGGAAAAAAACCAGTTTGTGATCTGGGAATAGAGAATGGCTCTATGTGATCAATGGTCCTGTTGTTTCTCATTTTAGCTTCTCAATACAGCCTTTTTCTTGTCAGAGAAGTTTGTTGCAAGAGTTGTTATGTTGCTCTACAGCAGGGGTCCCCAACCTTTTTGAGCCTGCTGGTACTTTTGGAATTCTGACATAGTATGGTGGGTGCAGCAACAAAATGGCTGCCACAAAATGGCTGCCAGAGGAGGTGAAGGTAGCCACAAAAAGATTGCCATAGCTTAACTTCAGTAGCACAGTTCAGATCCTTGTGGCAGAGGCTGCCAAAGAACCATTTTATAAAATCTGTACAGCCAATCAGAAGCCTTGTTGGGCAAAAGCCCTACCTGGCTCCACCCACTTTCTAAAAAAACTTGACAGCTGCCAGACAAGGTATTGTTGGGCACAGTAACGCCCTTAGGCATCACATTGGGGACCCCTGCTCTGAGGTGTAAAATTATTCATTTTCTCCTTGGTAGCTAATTTCTATCAGTAGTCCCACATTATTGCTGCCAGACTTTTTTGTGACTCTTGTGTATGACAGGTCATTGTGTTCATGATCCATACAGCGCAGTGTTTTGAGAGTAAGCTGCTATATTCTTCGGACTTCATGGAAACTGATTTTACCAAGCGTCCAGTTTAGTGAGCTAGAAACAGTGAAGTGCTGTGATTTCACATTCATGTAAAAAAATTATATCCCTCCTCTCTGTACATTCAAGGTGGTGAACAAAGCATATTGGATTAGAATCCATTTTCATAAATCACAATAACTTAAAGCAAAAAAAAAAAAAATTTGCCCCAGCTTCTTCTTCTTCTTCTTCTTCAAAGGATGCTAAAAATACAGTTGCAGCAGACAAAACAAAAATAAAACCAAAGAGCAGGTTTTGTTACCTCCTGAAAGACAGCAAAAACGAAGTCTGTTCCAGAGAACTGGAATACAGCAGGCAAAATGAAGCAGCCGCAAATGTTTAGACCTCACAAGTGGAGGGGCACGGAGGAGAAATAGTTCGGAGGGTCTTAGAGGTGATCTTTCCATTTGTGTGGGTAGCAATTCATGAAGGACTTTCTAAGTCAGAACCAGCATCTTGGATCCTTGCATCAAAGACTTCTTGTTTTTTCAGCATCTTGGATGCTTGCATCGAGGACTTCTTGTTTTTCTGATCTCTTCCAGTGTATCACAAGTGAACTGACATTGTGTGCACAAACACAGTCACTCTCATTCTTACAAATAGTTTGTCTTGTAGTTCTTCTTGCTTTTGTCTCATCGCTGTTCATTATTTGCATATCTGTATAGCAAATGGAAATCCAAGAATATTGTCAGTTTCTAGGATTACCAGTTGTGCATCAAATGTCTTGAAAGGGATAATAAAATTATGATGATCTCGGATCAAAACATACTTCAGCTCGTAAGCCTAGAAAAACGGTTGGTTGCTTTCAGATGTAAACAAATTTAACAGTTGTTCCCTCTCCCCAAGGAAATCTGGGAACTGTAGTTCTGTGAGCATCACCAGGTATCTCTCTCAGTACACTTACCAAACTACAGTTTCCAGGATTTTTTGGAGATAGGGTTAGGGGGTTGGAAATGGATACACAAAAGATATACATTTGTAATATAGCTTTATCTTGATTCAAAAAATAGCTCATATCATAGTGGGACAGGGGCAGAATTAGACAGATCTTGAATTCTTCTTGCCATCCTAAGCTCGGGTTATATGTGAAGGCATATGGGTGATACCCTGGAAAATTTTGGAGTTCACCATCAAATTCACTTGTAGAGAAACCATGCTAAGAATCAGAGAGGGTTCAAATTTGATGCAGTATTTCTCATGTATGACCAACGCTTCTTGAGAATTATCTGATCAACTTAATTCTGGCCTTAAGATATCAGCTTGAATAGTTTGTTCCAGCTTTGTTGTCTCATGGGAATGTGGAAAGCCCATCTTCCTAGTGTTCCTGTACTTTTTAAAACAGCACTACTCTTTCCACCGGCTTTCTCCAGCTATAGTTTTTAACAGCTATCATTTGGGGGAGCTGGGAGAAATAAAACCACATTACTTTAAACTCGCGCCCCTCCAGATGTTATGGACTACAGTTCCCACCATCCCCTGCCAGCATGATGCTGGCAGGGGATGATGGGAACTGGAGTCCATAACATCTGGAGGGGCGCGAGTTTGACACCTGTACTTTAGAGGGAGGCACACAAGACAGCAAGAAGACAAAATGGGGGTTTGACCTCTCATCTGAGGGTCTAAAATTGGATTCTTAATGTCTTTTGAGACGGCGTTCTGTCTTGTTTTTCTAGATTGACCATTACTGGTGCTGCTTGGCAGTCTGTGATATTATTTCAACTATGCAAACATCTTCTCTAGCTGTTATCTTTATTGTCTTGCTGATGAACGATGATTGTAAAGTGCACATTTTGCTGGGGTCAAGAGGACAGTGTTCCAGATGTAAGATGTTTTAAGGAACAAAAGCGCTGATGAACAGAGTAAAAGACCCTTTCAGCGAATAAAGCATGCTAGTTAGTCGTTCTTCATGGCGTCAATCTGCTGAGAGAATGAAGACCCAAAATCTCCATTTCTCTTAGAGGATATTAGCAATTCGTTTCTCCTCCTCTTCCATATTGTGCTGCTTTAATCTACCGCAGTGGTCACTAGCTGTTTTTGGCTTTTCCCCCCCTGTAATGCAGTCACACTCAAACAGTGTATTTTGTGGCAGCTTTAGCCACGATGGTTGGAACAGCCCTCAGTGTTCTTTTTTGTCTCAAATGAGTTCTGGTGGTTTTTTAATCTTTCTTTTTCATGTGTAATAAGGCTTTCCATTAGCCTGTTTAATACACATGTCTTTGATGAATAGCGTAGATTGATTCTGAATAACAGGGTGTCTCCATTCTCCCATCTGAAATTCAATAGCTTTCTGTTTGGGGAGGAAATGAACAAAGAGCACCGTGTTTGGAAGCGAGAATTTTTGCCTACTTTTTCCTGTTTAATTCTAAGGAGAAGAGAGGGGAAATATGCTGCACAGAAGGAAGAAGCATTTTTATAGGATCTCGCTCCATCGTATTGTCAAAGGCTTTCACAGCTGGAATTAGATGTCTGTTGTGGGTTTTCTGGGCTATGTGGCCGTGGTCTGGTAATTTTCGCTCCTGACTTTACACCTGCATATACGGCTGGCATCTTCAGGGGTATGTTACAATGTGATGTGTTTCTCTTTGTGGCACTGTGCTATGGAGAGAAACACATCTCCCCGTGACATGCCTCTGAAGATGCCAGCCATAGATGTGGGCGAAACGTTAGGGACAGAACTACGTGACTACGGCCATATAGCTCTGGAAAACCCACAATAGTCTCCGTTGTTTGTAGAGACAGCAGATACGGTTTTTTATTTTTGAAGTTTGGCAGGAGTAATTATAGAATTTTTTTTCCAGGTGGCCACGCTCCAGAATGAAAGTTTGGAAAAGAACAAGAGTATACAAACTTTGCATAATCAGATTTGTACCTTTGAAATAGAAATTGAGAGACAAAAGGAAATGCTTCGGAGTAATGAATCTAAAATACATCACTTGCAGGTAAGCTCTTAAGACTCTCCCTCCTGATAATGTAAACCATTGCAAGAGTGTTCCCTGCTTTGGCATTTTATTTGCATTTTAGGTGTGTTGATTTGTTTAAAACCGGGGTTCCCAACCTGGTACCTGTGGGCGCCATGGGACCCGCCAGCATATTTCCTGCCCGTACATCAAATGTTTTTAGAAAATGGGCCAGGTGAAGCTTTTGTCCTGCAAAACCTCTGATTGGCCACTGGAGATTTGATTGGCTGCACAGACTTTTAAAAATGTTTCTTTGGCAACAGCTGCCATCACACCGCGAGGTTGTCCACTGCGAGACTAAAGGTAAGTCGTGCCCGCCATTTTGTGGCTGTCTCCACGCTCGTCGCTGTGCCACAATTCCAAAGGTCCTCACAGACTCCAAAAGGTTGGGGGCCCCTGGTTTAAAAATACATCTGTGGCACATATCAGTGGTGATGTCCTCTTTCTTTGTGATAGTGGGTACTACGCCTGTGTAAAGACATTCTTCACATTGATAGTGAAAAGACCCACGATGATGTGGTTCAAATTAATTAAGCTGATTATTGTTCGGGTGATTGTCCAGATGTGGGTCACTCCACTAACTATTGTATTGAGTAGGGTATGACAGATCAGGGTATGTTGCCACAGCTGTCTTTAATAATGATTTTGTGTGACAAATGAACATGGATATCTTGGCTTCATCCTGTCTTTCCCCCCATGCCCTCCTTGAAGCAGTACATGCAGGATTTCTGCTGGGTCTCTGCAGACCAGGTAGGGGAAACAACGGAGGCAATGAAACCTGGGTTAGTCAAGGCAAACCAGTTGAATGGGCATCTTCCAGCCAAATCCTAGATTCACAACCTAGTCAGAGTTAATATAATCTATGCTTTTTGTTTTACATTCCGAATAAAGCCAATACAAATATTCTGAGCCTGTTACCTGTTCCGTTCAAAAACAAGAAGTCCAGGGAAGCTCTTTAGTCCCAGGAAGACATTAAAGGTTGGGAATTACAAGCAGGCTTTTGACTCATAGGGGAAAAAGAATTGTAAAATTTGGTTCAGTTTTCTAATCCAGCATTTCTGTTCTCAGGAATGGCCAGATTATGCAAGCCACTGAAGTGTCACCATACAAATAACACTATTTGTTAGCGTAATAATGAAGCAATATGCTATGGGGGAAGGGGTGTCCCAGTGGATGCTGGGATGTCCTTGTACACAATGTGCCTCCACAGGAGAAAGCTGATAGCTTTGTGTCTTGCTTGGAGGCATCTGGTTGACCACGGTGAGAAACCAAATGCTGGATAGAGAGACTCTTGGTCTGATCCAGAAGAGCGTTTCTGTTCTTATGTACTATCCATGACTTTTCATCTCCTTGGAGCCAGATATGCACCACTTCAGTTATGGTTGTTGCCTCCTAGGAAAAGTCAAATCATACTTCATGTAATGGCAATCAGTAGCTTGGTAGGAACCAGGACTGGAGTGGATTTCAACAGGAGGGAGAATTTCAACCCATGAGGCAGAAGGAGGGAGCACAAACCCATGTTTTCCCGTGTTTTAGAAGATTGGAACCAGTGTATCTGAAATGACCCACACTTGACCAGAGGCGTAGCTAGGGGAAATGGAGCCTGGTCAAAATCTGAGTTTTGCGGGCTGAGGGCATGTTTGTTTGTGTTCTTTGTATTTTTGTGTTTTTTCAGGTTTTGGCCTGCAGGGGGTGCAGTTGTTAGGCTAGCAGCACCAATATTTTAGTGTATCTTTAGGAGACTCTCGTGATGATACCACCCAGGTTTGGTAACATTTGGTTCAGGAGGTCCAAAGTTATGGACCCTCAAAGGTGTAGCCCCATCTCCTATTAGCTCCCATTGGAAACAATAGGGCCGTGGTGGCGAACCTTTGGCACTCCAGATGTTATGGACTACAATTCCCATTAGCCCCTGCCAGCATGCCCAATTGGCCATTCTGGCAGGGGCTGATGGGAATTGTAGTCCATAACATCTGGAGTGTCAAAGGTTCGCCACCACTGCAATAGGGGATGGGGCACCCCCTTTGGGTGTCCATAACTTTGGCCCCCTGCAGGCCAAAAACTGAAAAAAACACTAAAAAATACAAAAAGCACAAACCTGAATTTTTTCGCCCCCCAGGCATGTGCTTGGTGCAGCACTCACCCCCTGACCCCCTCTGCACTTGACATCAACATTTTCAAATGTCTCCTTCCCCTTAAACAGTTGGTTTAAAAGTCTTTTTGTTTGGGAGCTGTAATAAGCATGGCTGGCAGACAAAATGAACTGTTCCAATTGAGTATCTGTGTGCAACATTTTTTAAAAAGCGATTTTGGAAGAGGCTCAGTTTCAGTCAGGTATTACAAAAGAGGTCACAATCTGTAGAGATCAGACACTATAACAGAAAGCAAATGAGCATTTACTTGAAAAGGAGTAAGAAAGTGGAACTGCTTCTGAATTTTCAGATGTTGTGATTAGGCGGGACAAAATTATCCTCAGCTGTGTTAAATTCAGTTCTGCAAAGTTGGTATTTTTCAGTTCAATCTTTACATGACTCATTGTGGAGGGGAGTCAAAATGGATGGAATCTTTCACATGAGCTCTTCCTAGATTTAAAAAAAATTGAGGAGTTCGGCATAGTGCGGTCATACAAAGTCAGTGGGCTTAGACCGGTGTAGCTCTTAATAGGATTTCACTGTATGCATAATCTAAAGTAGGGGTAGCTCAGTAGTGGAATTGACTGCCTAGGGAGGTGTTGAGCTCCCGCCACTGGTAGTCTTCAAGCAGCACCTAGATGAACATTTTTCCATAGGTATCCTTCTGTCCACAAAAACATTGGTGAATCCAACCCCGTCATCTTTGACCAGAGTTTCCTTGAACCTTTATTAAAACTTGTGAGGGCCGCTCAGAGGCGTAGCTGGGCCAGAGTGTGCCTGGTGCACACTCTGTGTTTTCGCTGCCCCCCTCCCCCGCGCTGCACCCTGCCTCCCCCCCTTACCTTCATTCAGCCTGGAAAAGTGGCCTGTTCCTTTCAGGCTGAAAATGGCCTGGTGTGAACTGCACTTCCCATGAGACCCTGGGGCTTGCAAGGTCTCCTGGGAAGTGTAGTTCCCACCAGGTCATTTTCAGCCTGAAGGGAACAATCCGCTTCTCCAGCCTGCACTGTTTCACTAGGGTAAGTGTGTGTGTGTGGGGTGGGGGGGTGTCGTGGAAGGGCAGGAGGGGACGCCACGGGGGGGGGGGGATTTTCTGCGGGGGGCCCTAGGGAGAAAACAGTGACTGCGGTGCATTCTTTAAACCTCCAAAAATTCTACTGCTCAAAAGGTGGACAATTGAGTCTTCCAATCCTAAAAATTTATATAGGGAAAATAATTGCTCAAATATTGTATGGAACAGAAATCTGGGGTATGAGATTGAGCCTAATTGTGCAAGTAGAAACATTTCAAAACAAATTCCTTAGGAAAATTCTTGGTCTGCCACAATCTACTCCAGCCCCTTTGCTGCGTTTGGAGACGGGGGTACCAGCTATCAAAACAAGAATTCACCTAAGTCAGCTGGTATATTACAAAAGGTTAGCCGGTTTACCCAAAGAACACTTGGCCAAACTTTGCCTAGGGTATAGAACGCACTCTAAATCCTGGTTAACACATTTAAATGATTTAATCGACATCTATGAGATTCCATCTCTGGAATCCATCTTGCTATGGGAGCCAGGTAGAATCAGAGATTGGCTATTTAACAAAGACTCTTGACAGGATATTATGAGTGCTGCCAATACGGATTTTGCTCCATGGTTCCCAAAAATTAAGAAAAATAGTAATCAGGCCCTCTACTTCTCATATTTAATGAACTCAAATTTAAGAAGAGCATTCACCAGCTTAAGATTTCATACTTTTCCATCAAACTATCTCTACGGTAGATTCAACAAGAGTCCTAAGGAACAACGTATTTGTGATTGTGGCTCAAACCAGAAAGAAGATGTAAAGCACTACATTTTGCACTGTCCTATGAATGATCACATTAGGAATATATCTCTTAAAAATATTCTCGATAAACTATCTGGTACTGAGGAGAATAAAGTGTGTTTCATGATGGCCGATGTTTTTGCAGAAGTCACACTTAGGGTAGCTACATTCATGTTTCTTTCTACCAAACTTAGAACACAGAAAGGTTGTAGTTTAAAGAACAAATTATAAGATGTAAGTTCTGAAAATTTGTAATTTCCTTAAGGTCACGTTTTACCATTTGTGTATATAATTTGGTTTTAAAATGGATTGTGTCTCAAACAGTGTTTGCTGCTCAATAGCAGGAGCTTCCGATCTCATCACCTTCTTCTTAGTTAAGTAATGTTAACTCAGTGTTCAAGGTCTGGTAGTACTTTAAGAAACTTCCTAATTCCCGTCATAGTAACCTGTGGGATGTACAGTATTTCTGTATCTTTCTCCAGTCTGTTTAAACTTGCAGTGATTAGTTCAAATTTCCCTTACTTTCCATGAGGAACGGTGACCACCAAGTGACACCATTTTCCCCATGAGCGTGTTACAACCCATTGTGTGTCACCAAATCCAGTACAGATTAGAGGAAATGTAAAAAAAAGATTGGTTATTTCCTCTCTGACTATTTCTTTCTATTAAAGAGCAAGACCTGAGACACTAAAAGGGAGATTTCTAGTTGAATCTTTTCTACTATTCCTAGTTTTGCTTGTTTGGTTTATACTGGCAAACATCTGTTTGACAGCCCGGAAACAGAGTGCTCTTGAAATAATGTACAGTTTTTTGGATTCTGTAAGGTACGGTATCTTTTGCTGTGCAGTACAGAAAGGCATTTTCTTACGGAATCTTGTTTATTCCTACATTATTTTATCTTTCACCACTTCTAGAGTTATTTTGGCGTATGCTTTCAGTGCATGCAAACTTTGTTTCCTTCTTAAAGAGGAGTTCATTTTATTTCACTTTTGAGTTTCACTTTAGTTTTGAGAGCCAGTGTGATATAGTGTTTAAGAATGGTGAGCTCTAATCTAATAGACCGTTTCTCCGGGACCGTTGCCAGCAAGTGTGGTGCGGGGACCAAGCCTCTCGGAGGTGCCCACTTCAATGTGGGGTGCCTCAGGGAGCGCTGCTGTCCCCGCTATTATTTAACATCTATATGCGACCACTTGCTCAGCTGGTACGGAGCTTTGGGCTGATTTGTCACCAGTACGCTGATGACACTCAGCTCATTCTGTTGATGGAGGGGGGAGCTGTCACGGCCCCTGCAGCTCTACAGCATTGTTTGGAGGCGGTCGCTGGTTGGTTACAGCAGAGCAGGCTGAAGCTGAATCCATCGAAGATGGAGATCCTTTGGCTGGGCCGCAGGGGGGAGGCAGGGGATTTCCAGCCGCCGGAGTGGGAGGGGACCATTTTGGCGCCGGCCCCCTCTGTCCGCAGTCTGGGGGTCCACCTGGATTCGTCTCTTTCAATGGAGACCCAGGTGGCCCTTGTAACCCGGACTGCATTTTTCCATCTTCGGCAGGCCCGGCGGCTGGCCCCCTTCCTCTCTCAGGCAGACCTGGCCACTGTGATACATGCAACGGTCACCTCCAGGCTTGACTATTGTAACTCGCTCTACGCGGGCCTTCCCTTGCGCCTGATTCGGAAACTGAAACTGGTCCAACATGCAGCGGCGCGTTTGCTCACAGCTTCTGTGCTCATATTCAACCTGTGCTCCGCCAGCTGCACTGGCTTCCAGTGGAATTCAATCATCTTCAAGGTGTGGGTTTTAACCTTTAAGGCCTTACGCGGCCTGGGACCCTCAGATCCTGAGAGACCGCATTACCCCATATGCCCCTACCGCCTCTGCGATCAGCAGAGGCCAATTTGCTGGCGGTTCCTGGCTCCCTCAATGATGCGGCTGGCCTCCACACGGGCCAGGACCTTTACGCGCTGGCCCCAGCCTGGTGGAACACTCTTCCTCCAGCTGTCCGGGTTCTCGCGGGACCTTGATGAGTTCCGCAGGGCCTGTAAGACCGAGTTGTTCCACCGGGCCTTTGGAGTGTCCAGTCGCTGAGTGGCGCCCCCTTCCCCCTCCCCCTCTCCCTCTCCTTCCCCCCCTGCATCTTCTTGCACATACCATCTGTTGCACTTTACCACCTATTATCCTCCCAGAGAGGAACCTGACCCCTCCCTTTTCTTTTACTGGGGTGATCTAAATTGAATTGGCCATAATAGGGCACCTATTATGATGCTAACCGCTGTTTTTAAGTAGCTTTTAATGGTTTTTAGTATTATATTGTTGTTATCGATTTAATTAATTGTATATGTGAATGTTGTTCACCGCCCAGAGCCCCCAGGGGATGGGGCGGTTTATAAATCGAAACAATAAATAAATAAATAAATAAATAAATAAATAAATAAATAAATAAATAAATAAATAAATAAATAGCTTTAAAAAGAGCTTGGATAGCTTTAAAAAGGGCTTGGACAGATTTATGGAGGAGAAGTCGATCTATGGCTCCCAATCTTGATCCTCCTTGATCTCAGATTGCAAATGCCTTAGCAGACCAGGTGCTTGGGAGCACAGCAACAGAAGGCCATTGCTTTCACATCCTGTACGTGAGCTCCCAAAGGCACCTGGTGGGCCACTGCGAGTAGCAGAGTGCTGGACTAGATGGACTCTGGTCTGATCCAGCAGGCTAGTTCTTAATCTGGAAAACTGGTTTTGATTCCCCACTCCTCCACATGAGCGGCAGATTCTGATCTGGTGAACCGGGTGTGCTTCCCCTCTCCTCCACATGAAGCCTGCTGGGTGACTTTGGGCTAGTCCAGGGGTAGGGAACCTGCGGCTCTCTAGATGTTCAGGAACTACAATTCCCATCAGCCCCTACCAGCATGGCCAATTGGCCATGCTGACAGAGGCTGATGGGAATTGCAGTTCCTGAACATCTGGAGAGCCGCAGGTTCCCTACCCCTGGGCTAGTCACAGTTCTTTCAGAACTCTCTCAGCCCCACCTATCTCGCAGGGGGGTCTGTTTTGGGGAGGGTAAGGAAAGCAGTTTCGTAAGCTGTTTTGCGACTCCTTGCGGTTGAGAAAAGCAGGGTAAAAATCCAAACTCTTCTTCTTCTACTACTTGTTTGCCTTGACGTGGGGAGTTCAACCCATTGAATGCTCTGCATTGTTACAGTACAGCCAAATAATATTGCAGTTTGTTTTATTAGGGATTTTAGAGTGTTCTTTGCTTAATGAACAGACTGGTGAATGATGTTTTCTTTCAAGAATGTGGACATTTTGGTGTCTTTGTGGGTGGTGAGGAATCAACAGGGTATAATGCCAGCCACTCTAAGCAGGTAGTCTCCATTACAGGGATTAGCAGTGGAGACCTAGAGCGAGAGGGAATAACTGAGTTTGATAACCTGTGTTTACCAGGATTATCCAGGTGAGAACTTTTCAATCAGCAGGCAGTTGTGCTTATAGAAGGAAGTGTTCGTAGGGTTTTTCCTCCCCCAATTCTTTGAACACATGAAACTCTCTTATGCTGAATCATTGATCCATAAAGATCAGTAAAAGCTATTCTGACTTTCAAAGGGTCTCAAAGGTTTCACAGGCATTTTGCATCACCCGCTCACTGATTCTTTTAACCAGAGTTGGTGAACTTTCCCTTTTGCAATAACTGTGCTACTTTCTCTTGCCTGAAATTCAAATGTTTGTTCAGATGAAAGCTTGCTTCTAAAACTGAGATTCTACACAAAATGGCAACATTGGTTTATCCTTGTTATTATGGTAGCGAGTGGCACTGCATGTGATGTAATTTTAAATCTTATGGTTTTGATTGCTTCTGGTCAAAATCCCTTCTCTTTGTGGAACAATTCAAAGTAGTTTGTATTGAACTGAAAAGGGTGCAGGTGGTTGTCCCTTAAAACCACGATTCCCTTTAAAAAGTTCTCTGTCCAAAAAAATACCAACAAAGACTGGATATTGAAAGTCACAGAATACTCAGAAATAGCAAAAATGACAACTTGAGACAGTAATACAGAGAAGTTTGCAGAAAACTGGAAACCTTTTACGGATTGTCTGTTGAAAAACTATGGTTGTAGAGAACTAATTTCAGGATTTGAGATCTAAAAGAAAACAGCCAAATGAATTAGAATATTAGTAATGATACCGTGTGGAATTGATAAATTGTTTCATTTTAAATAGAGGCATGAACCTAGAAAGGATTAGAATTCACCAATAAGATAGCAGGAAGACATTATATGGTTTTATGGTATTTAGTTATAATAGGTTATGTTTAGTTATTGTAAAATTTATGTTTTTATTTTAATTGGGTTCTTTTTGTATGTTTTGCTTTTATTTTGTATTAATGTAATGGGGGATGTGGAAGCATATAGTGATATATGTCTTTTTATGATGAAAAAATAAAAATGTATTACAAAAAAAAGCTCCCCCCCCCAAAAAAAACACACAAGGACACAAAAAGTATTATGACCAATGGTATTAGGGTTGCCAGCCCTAAGTTGGGAAATACCTGGAAATTGCCCGGGGGGCGGAGCAGAGCCTCAGGAGGGTGGAGTTTGGGAAGGGGAGGGACCTCAGTAGGGCATAATGGCATAGAGTCCAACCCTAAAATCAGCCATTTTCCACAGGTGAACCAGTCTTGGTCATCTGGAGATCAATTGTAATAGCAGGACATCTTTAGGTGCCACTCGCAGGTTGGCAACCCTATGAGATTCATAGAATCATAGAGTTGGAAGAGACCACAAGGACCATCCAGTCCAGCCCTCTGCCATGCAGGAACACACAAGGCATTCCCGACAGATGACCTTACCGGCTCTGTTTAAAAACCTCCAAAGAAGGAGACTCCACTACACTCTGAGGCAGCGTATTCCACTTTCAAACAGTCCTTACCATCAGGAGGTTCTCCTAATGTTTAGGTGGAACCTCTTTTCCTGTATTTTGAATCGTTGCACACGCCAGCTGTCACTGGAGATTCTGGCGGCTGCATTTAGTTGCCTCCTTTGCCTCTGCAAGATTGTAGGAC